>NC_134706.1:112774028-113074028 GCF_043290135.1 Rhipicephalus microplus | reverse complement strand
TTAAAGCTAATGAAAATGTTTGTTGCTTAATGAGACATCTGTGTCTCAGTCAACACATGCGAGGCCTAAATACGCTAATCTAGTATCCAGTCAGCAAGAAGTAGTTAGCCTCTTCCTGGGCTTATCTTTTCTGGCTCATGAGGAAGTCGACTGGGATTATTCGACTGTGATTAGGTTTGCGTTATTCCGTTTATTTGGTGCACTATACAGTATACTATCTACAAAAACGTTGTCTAAACATATATCGTGGTATCAACTGATGCACCCAAGGCATTGAATACCAATAAAATTCGTGCTGGCACTAAAACACGCACTCGATCACAAATGCAGAGTCTTATGGTGACCAAATAAGGAACTCCGCTAAGAAGAATTTAGGAAAATTTATCGTTGCGCTAAAACACGCACTGTATAATATGCGTAGACGTAGATGGTAATCGAGTGACGAATTATTAATTTAGCGTAGTAACAGTGCATTTTTACTGAATGTAGAACGAATAAGTAGAATTTCTTGTAAAATATTTATATCTCACAAAAATAAAAATGTGAGTATTTATCATTTTTTTGGTTGTGAAAAAAGAACCGTTTCCGAAACGCGGACCTTTCTTACAAAACCTATTTCAAAATTCGACTGGCACATTTTTCTACTAGCATTATGCATATCCAAATCAGTGGAATATTTTATGTTGAATATATTCAAATGTTTCTCTCCAATTTGTGTTATTGAGTACTAACACGCACTGCGTGGAGGAAATTATAGGGATTATTATTATTAGTCATTGCAGTGTAATTGTGAAGAAAAATGGACAAGAAGAAAACTTGCCGACTGCAGGATCCGATGCTGAGGCCTTCGCATAACGCGTCGGATGTTCTATTAGCTTATCTATGGCTCAATTGGCTGAACTTTTAACAAAAGAAGAACCCTTAACTTTGCAGTTATTTCCTACATTTTGTACTAGGCACAAAGTGTGTGCACTCGTCACACAAATTTAACTTTCGATTCGAAGGCCACACATGCGCTCGTACTTCAAATTGCGTTGTTCTTGCCCTCCAGTGTACGTTAAAAGAGAACGGAACAAAAGCCTTGCTGCCAAAGTTTTTGCCATATTTTCAACCATAATACAAAGCGGTGGGTTCAAATCGATAAGCACAACCTGCATTTCAGGTGGAAACAGGCGAGAACAAAAACAAATTCAATGAACTTTTTGAATCATTTCAAAGAACACCGCACGGTCAAAATTTCCGGAGCACTCCGCTACGGTGTCTCTAATAATCAATTGATGATTTTTGGTCGCGAAATACCACATATAAGTAACTTTTCTCAGACTGCCCAATCTAGCTAACGCGCCGTCATCAGAAGGTGATATTACGATCGCCGGAGACCGGCATTCCGAAAAGCCCAGCAGTCTGTATAGTCTGTCAACCGGCTTAACTGGCAGTGCGGATCCCAGAAGCACAACAGAAGCGAACAACGCTCGCTGCTTGGGTGAAGCATCAGAGCCTTTTTTGGAAGGGGGGGATTGAGACGAAGAAGAGGTCAAGAAACGAAAAAGACAAAACCACCTGCCCCCGGCAGCCACCTAGGAGAATGTCATGTCACGGCTTGTGCTCGCATGCAAACGCCATGCGCTGACAAACGACCTAAAGCGCAGCCAATCCTTCAAAAGTACATGAAGTGAGCTACATTTATTGCCAGAAGAATTTAGATGTTTTCATTTGGTTATGTAAATACGTTTCGGTATCCCTTTAAGGGGAAATAAATGCGCTTAGGTTTCCGCTAAGGAATATAGCTTGCAGACGTTGAGAATATTGGTATACTGCAGTCAAACTGTCACTAAGCTTCAATATTCCCATTAGCCCGAAACCGAACGTAACACAATGTCGATACGTTCGTTAGGCTGCATATGGCGGTGTTGCTCTTATACACCATATGTTTTTAAGTTCACATAAACGCCTCTCTGCTTTGCCCGAAGCTACCGCGATAAAGGCGATAATGTTGTTTCTGTAAAAAGTATTGGTTGAATATTGTCTTGTTACTTTTTATTTTTTATTTACATTTCACCTACATCGCCGTAAGGCATTACGTAGGGGAGGTACACGTAATAATTGACTATATAGTTTTCAATCGAAACAATAGATACAACAAATACAACAGCACTCGAGATATTTTGAGAGAAAAAGAAAAAAACACTCGAATGTTGGTGAGCGAAAACAACGTCACAGTCAAGGATTTGTAAACACCCACACACTTCGAGACAACAAACCATTCTTGATTGATTTGTGGGGTTTAACGTCCCAAAACCACCATATGATTATGAGAGATGCCGTAGTGGAGGGCTCCGGAAATTTTGACCACCTGGGGTTCTTTAACGTGCACCAAAATCTGAGCACACGGGCCTACGACATTTCCGCCTCCATCGGAAAACAAACCATTCTTTGTGGCAGTGATATTGTAGGCGTTGTTACAAGGAAGAAAAAAAAAGGATTCATTATCAGTTTCATTGACGAGATCAACCAGTAGACGGTTTCATTCCTGTATTGTTTTTACGAAAAAAGAACTACCGAAAGAGACTACCGAAAATTTTCGTGAATGGTCTTGACGATTAGAGACGTACGTTGGTGTGAACAGATAATCAAGAGGATTAATGGCATTTTCAATATACTAGATACAATGAAGAACTTTAAGCCTCAGTTTCTGCCTCCTTACCATCAGTGTCTCCCATTTCAATGCTTGTTTCATTTCTGTGATGCTTGCAAAGCAATTATAGTTGTTGCTAACAAATCTGGCTGCAAGGTTTTGAACTTTTTCCAGTGTGTCAATCAAATATTGCTGATGGGGTCCCTGATTACGCAAGCATAATCTCGAATTAATAGGTCTTACATACATGAGATAAAGTATTTATTTTATTTATTTATTTAATACATACTGCGGACACTAAGTGGTCCAAGCAGGAAGGGCACGTCACGCATACCACAGACGTAATGACGTACATCATACGAAAAACACACTTTGTTTTACACGCTACAATACACTTCGTTATGCAACAACATCACGCTTCGCTCTATACACTACACTGTAAGCAAAAACTATCCGAGTTTGGGGTTTTTCCGGCTCATGACCTCTGAAAACTCCCTCGCGTTTAAAATTACTACCTCGCGTAGGAGTAAAAGACGGTACATGACATAGTTTTACCACCACCTCCCAGGCAAGTAGTAAAAGGATGTCAAAATCCAGCTTTACCACTTAGGGAGTTTTCTATCACGTGATTTTTAACCTGCGTTTCAGAGTTTATTACCACGTGACTGCAAGGTGCAGCTGCTTCGGCGGCTTTTGCCCCATACCCCTCCTTGTGACGCTCTCAGTGAATACTGAAGGTACGCGAAGCCCACAGATGTTTCTTTTTGTTTTTTTGTTTTTTTGCATCGCCGTGCCTCTGGACTGACCTCGAGTCAGCGCACTTTTACTGGAACTGGGGGCAGCATAAGCACAACCAGCGAGAACAGCATTCTTTGAAAGAAAAAAAAGAAAAAGACGGAGGGGGGGGGGGCCTCTCAAAAGAGAAAAAAAAAAGAAAGAAAACCTACTGTGGAAAGTTGTCCTGCATATTTTCGCAAATTGTTGCTTTTGCTCGGCGGTGGCTTTGGAGACAGACAGTGCAAGAAGCTCGGTATCTGTGTGTCTGGTTGGGCTGATGGATCTCACGTGTTTCCTACATCATCGAGCGACCGTGCTCTTCCGAGCGCCTCCGAGCCTGCACGTCGCGGATATCTCCAGTTCGTGGATATCTCCAGATCTGCCAGTGGTAACAAAATCAATCTGGTGTCGTCGTCCGTGCTTGCCTGCTGGAGCAGCAATAAGCAAAATGCTTCACTCTGTCGTCGGCACCGAGCTGCGGCCACCAGTGACCAGTGGGAGTGTGTCGCCGGGGCAGGCGAAAGAAGCATTGCATATATTTTGTTCCACAGTAGGCGATGTCTGCATGAGTAAAGCTCTGCCCGAATTGCCCACCTCATGCACCAACTGTTCTCAAACATGTAGCACGAAGCCAATAAGAGGCAGACGGAACCAACAAGCGGCGGCCGGTGAGCACGAAGAAAACCCGGACCTGCCCGGATGGTGGTCTTTCGTTGGAAGTATGCATACACCGCCCCGTCTCCGCAAGATAGCGGTCACGCGTTCATTTGTGTCTGAAATGACGACGAAATTCGCACAGGATATGTGTTCTGTGATTGCCAGCTGTGTTTCATCGGATAGCCGTGCTCCTCGAAAAGGCCTAGAACGCCGTCGGTAAGAAGCTTGTGTGCAGGCGTGCACCGCTCCTCTACGCCCGTTGTGATGAATACGTGCTGCTACTGTGTTTGTGCACCGTCGCTCAATTAAAATCATTGAGCTACCATGGTTTGTGTGTAATTAGGTATATTTTATGAACTTGTGCATCAGCAGTGCTAACACGCGTGGGGCAAAGAGCCCGGTGTGCCAAGCAATTATTGGATAATCAAAAAGGTGAGATCGTGTAGATTTATAATAAAAGGTCGGTGTGACATTTAGTGCCCTGCAGCCCACCTGAAGCTTACGCTTGCACCTTTAAGCGTTGTTGTTAATCGATGGAAAAAAAGAGCTCTCCTACCGGTACTACTTGGCCGGTCAAAAAGTCGTGCCTATATATATACCGGATTGTCGAAGTGTAGTTGAGCAACGCGTGCAGTCTGTTCTAGTGGTGTATTATTCTGCATTTGTTGTGTGTGCGTGTTTGTCTGTATGTGAATCTATGTGTCACCAATCCTGCCGTTCAATAAATTCAATCAGTTCTGCTATTGAATAAATTTGTCGTCTCTGGCCGAATGCACCCGTCAATTTTTATTTCTTTACCACCAGAAATAACTCCCAGTAATCACCTCAAAAACCTTGTGAAGGTAGTAAAAATTTACTCTCTCTATACTCGCTGAAAACCTCACTGGGGTAAATATTCACTACTCTCCCTACGTTCAAAAACTCAGTTAGCACGAGAGTAAATTTTTACCTCGGTAGTAGGTGGTAAAAAAAAACCCAGGAAAGGTAGTGCGCTAGAGGACAATTGGTTTACCCAATTTTTGAGGTTATTTCAGGTCATTTTTGTTTAGTGTGTACAATAAACTTCAATATGCAAAGCAACAACACACCCGGTTCTACAACACTACATTACACCATGTTCCACAACACAAGTAGTAACTTACGCCAAACAACGACAATACATTGCATACTTCATACTTTACAATACGTTACACATACGTTACAATGAATGAGGTTCGCATAACTTGTTCCAGTCCGACACTGTTCGCGGAAAAAAAGAATACATAAAGGCATCGGTTCTCGCAAAAAATGGGGTTAGCAAATCGGGATGATGATGTCGTGTGTACCTTGTTGACAGAAAAGATAAGTAAGGCGATGAATCGATTGCGAGTTTTTGATTAAGTAATAATTGAAGGAAATCCAGCCGTTGTTCGCGTCTGCGAGATTCAAGGGTCTGGATGTCGTTTGCCGACATCAGCGCGGAAGGTGAATCCGACGGTAAGTATTTTGAATATATAAACCGAACAGCTTTCCTTTGAACCCGCTCAAGTTTGTCAATATTAAGCTTAGTGTAAGGGTCCCATACAATGCTGGCGTATTCCAGTTTAGGTCGTATAAAAGAATAATAACTAAGAAGCTTTACATTGGCAGGTCAGGTACGCAGTTTATGTGAAATTTTAGGCAAGCTTCACAGACCGTTTCACGGTCTGTGAAGCTTGCCTAAAATTTCTGCGTATGAAGTATAGCATCCGGCCTGCCTAGGTCACAGTTATGTCAATGTGTTTATTCCACTTGAAATTATCGGAAAAATAGACGCACAGATACTTATAATAGGATTCATTGTTATTTATTGAATTATTTATTTTGTATGTTGTGTCTAGATTACTAATCTGGTTGGTGAATGATTCACAGCAACATTTACTGACATTTAGACTTTTTTTTTCATTTTTGGCACCACGTTGATATTCGGTACAGATCATGCTGCAGAATTTCAGCATCCTTGCGCGATTTAATCACTGTAAACACTACACAATCATCTGCGAATAACCTAATGGGAGAGGTAATACCATCAACTATGCTATTAATATAAATCAGGAAAAGCAAAAGTCCTAATACGCTCCCCTGTGGTACACCGGACGTAACGGTCACCGCAGATGATTTTGAGCCGTTAAGCACTGCGTTCTGCTGTCGATCGTTTAGATAGTTCTTTACCCAATTGATAACTTTAGGGTTTATGTTTGCAGAGAGCATTGCACAGATTGCGTGGGACGGTATCAAAGACTTTCCGGAAGTCAAGGAACACTGCATCTACTTGAGCGCCACTGTCTATAGATTGTGCGATGTAATTCTGAAATTCGACTAGTTGAGTTACGCATGAGCGTCTATTTCTGAAATCATGCTGAGATGGAGTGAGGAAGTTGATTGACTCTAGGTATTTAACTGTTTCACTGTATATGATGTGCTCAAATAACTTACAGCAAATTGCTGTTAGCGAGATGGGCCTGTAATTTTCGGAAAGCTTTTTATCACCTGATTTAAGAACCGGGATAACGTTTGCAACTTTCCAGTCATGTGGGACAACTCCAGTTTGTAGTGTAATTTCATATATAACGCATAAGTACTTTGCAATGACGCTGTGACAGTTTTTAATATCAAATGGGTCCAACTGCTTTAGTTGTGTCTATCTGCCGTAACAAGCAATCAACACCAGTAATGTCAACCTCCACGTCTTTCATGGAAGGCCACGTGACCGGAAGCGCCCCACATCGTCAGGTGTGCTTTGAATAAAAACTCATTGGAAGTATTTGTTGAAAGCTTCAGCTTTTTCTTCATCGGTGCACAAAATATCACTCTCCTCGGTCATAGCAGGAATACTCATATTGTCTTTTCTAGTTTGTTTGACATACTTCCAGAACTCTTTCGGGTTTTGCTTTAACCTATCGCTTAAATGGGCAAACAAAGTATTCTTCCTTGTTTTTATTGCCGATTTCAGTGTCAGGTTTGCATGCCTAAGCTCTTGGAAATTAGACGTGGTACTCCTATCGCGAAATTTTCTTTACAAACTTCGTGCTTTCTTAATTAACCTGTGAATGTCTTTATTAAACGAAGGCTTTTGTTTTATTCACTTTTTTAGTATTCTGTTTGGTACATGAGCTTCAACTGCGTCAAGTAGCTTATCACGAAAATAAGAGCACAGAGCTAAAGAGCAACGACTTTCTTTCAAAAGCAAGAATGTTGGGTAATACAGCTCTAATTCTGCAGAAACAGAGTCAGAGTCACCTTATTCATACAGGAAAATTTGTCCGGGTATTGCCTGCGCTACTTGGCAGTATTTTATCTTTAAATCTGCCACAATGGCATTTTGGTCACTTATACCAGGAATCACTGACACAGTGGAAACAATATTTTGGTCATTATATAATATTAAATCCAGAATGGTATCATGTCTCGTTGGTACATTCACATATTGACAAAAACCAAACACTCTCAAGAATTCACCAAACAAAGTATACACTGACGACCTGTTTTGTGTACCACTGGTTATGCAGTCAAAATCTGGTAGATTGAAATCTGCACTCAGGAGTACACTGTCTGAAATTAACTGTACCATTTCAGAAAGCAGTTTCATAGAAGTATCAACACTGTCTGGTGGTCGGTAAAAACAACCCGACTCGACAGTATTTCCCTTCGGTAAAAAAACGTGGCACCAAACTGCTTCGGCAGAATTGTGGAAAGAAATTGCCTCGCTAGTCCACTCGTTCGCTACAAGAATAAATACGGCCCCACCATGGCGATTTCTATCTTTCCTATAAGCAGTGAAGCCTTGTGGGAAGACCTCAGTATCAGGTATCGCACTGTCCAGCCAAGATTCTGTACCCATAATAATTTTTGCTTGAGTAGTCGCCACAAGGGACGCAAAGATGTCAACTTTATTATTAATACTTCGACAGTTCACAAGAAGCAGTGGTATGCGCCCGCACGTGTTTGAAGTATCGATTCTCCCAGTTCTGCGATGACTGACGTCACGTCAGTCGGCTTCTTGAGATCGCGCATGTGCATGGCGTGGGATGGGTTGGTTCATTTCACTGTCCCACACGAACGTCTTTCCGTTGATAACAAGCTTATCATAGTTAAGGCGCACTCAGCATTCCTTGCTATCCCTCTTTTCCCTGGCATAATTCCAAAGAAGCCGTCGTTTTTCGCGAACAGCATGACTGAAGTCTTCGGATACACTAAAAGAGGTGTTACAACTACACAAACCGTATAGCCAGGGAAATTTTCAGGGGGGGGGGGTACTTGTTGAAGTTCTTGAAAATCTGTAATTTCACTATTTGTTTTCGATAAAACATTGCTTCTATCGAAATTCGGGGAGAAAGTGCACCCCCTGCCATTCCTCCCGACAAAAAGCCTGATTCTTCGCATCTAAACGGCTATAGTTTCTCAAAAAGGACGCGAGAAATTATCATAGCCGTATCCTGAGTAGTTGTCGCTGCAATTTCGTTGTGGGATAGTGCGAATACAGTTTTTTCGCTGAAAAAAAAATTAACAATGCAAATCCACGTGAAAAAACAGCCGATAGAGTAGTAATGAAATTTTATCACGACCAAAAAAACCTTGCTTACATCGCAGAATATAGCGAAAAACTACGTTTATTCTACGTGTTTTACAACCAGACATATAGTAACCTGGTTCTAAGGCGAAATAACAGCTTAAATATTTGTTTACATTCTAAAGAACCACCAGCCTCATTAATTTCATCATTTATATGTCCAATAGTTGTGCTATTCGGGTAACAAAAATGTCTTTTTTTTTTCTGGCTAAAATGCCAGGTCATAGCCTTTAAGTGCTAAAAAAGACTCCTGTCAGGTCTGAAATTGATCTTGTATGCCTAGTAATACCAAGAACAAAACGGATCTGCTGAGCTTTCTGCCCGCGCAGTTACTCAAGGTGGCGATAAGGAAACAAAAATTCTGGTCCGTTAACAATCCAGGGAGTACTACATAGGTGTGCTAACAGAGGACATTTTTATTTCCAATCTTTGTTTAGCTGCTTCTCCCAAGAATCAGCAGGCAGGCATTCCATATGAAGCGGCCATTCTTTGAGAAATATTTTCAACCTTATTGTCGTCGAAAATGGTGTTTACTTGAGGGAGATGTCAGCCAACTTTCAAGCAAATTGGTGTAGAACCTGAGAAGCTTAGGCGAGTTCCTTCATTAAGCGGACACCATAGTCTATAGCACTTATGCAACGCGCGAGAAAAAAAAAACATGGAGATTTAGCAGATAGATGTCAAACCTGCTTTTCCTGCCTTCCCTTTTTGTTACATTCTCTTAAAGTAATCTGCACTGGCACAAGAAAATTTCGTGCCTGCTCCCTCTAGTCAGTTCCGCTTACCATTTTTGTAACGTATACACTATTGTCCTTCAGTATCATTGCTCGTTTTGGAGGAATACTCTGAATAGAATGCATCCATTATTCTCTTTTACGTAGCCTCTTATTCTCTTTACGAGCTACGTAGCCTACGCAGTCACCCATGAAAAAGGAACCAAGTTGGTTCTGAAACGTCGGGTTTCTTAAAAACTTTTGGTTGGAGCCTATATCATCTCCTTGTTTCATACCCAACCAGACAGACTTCTGTCAAATGTTTACATCCAAGTCGGCTTGGGAGACGGCGCAGCTCCTCGGCACTAATCTGATGCCACCTTTTCTTGCTCCGCGTGGTCGAGCAAGAGTTCACGCAGCATCTTAACTAGCTGGTATCTAAAGATGGTGACAATAGTGACGTCAATGCAAGTTATTCTAATAAATATACTGACTCTTGACTCTGATTTACGGCATATAGTCAATGGCTAGACCAGGGACCCCAGAGGAACAAATATTGAAGCACCGGCGATAAACCTCACTGGGTCACGCTCGTTTTGCATATTAACAGCCACTTATGCAAAGATCGTGGTAGACACCACCAAAGCCGAATAAATGTGGTGCGTTCCGGGTGCAGGATTTGATTTAAAATATGTTCTAGAATATAATTACCACTGATGTTTATTACATTATGCATAGAAAAGATGTGAAACTCAAGTATTAGCGTTACAAATAAGACATTTTGCGCATGAAGTGTATGCACAACAAAGAGCAAATATTATTGTTTAAAACTTGTAAAGCACGGAAAGTATTTTTGAGAAATGTCTAAATATGCATTATTTCATGATAGTTAATACGTTGAAGTTTATACAAATGTGATAAGACTTATCTACTTTGTTTCCAGAAAAAGTTTTTTTTTTTTTTGTCTTTCTGATGGCAACTACGTTGTTGGTTATAAGACCCCTGAGCACAGGCTGAAGCTTGAACACCTTCACATGAACGCTCGTACCCTTTCGTGGTGACTAGACAGGTTGAAACAAAAAAAAATTACGCAGATATTTTTTTGTGGATATGTCATTAAAGCATTTCTTTACTTCCACAAAATATGTGCATATATTTTGATAGTACAAGCACCCCGCCAGTAAATAAAAGAAGGTGCCAATTCAGGCCTTTGTGATTGCCTATACTGGCACCTGGTGCACAATATCAGAGCGATGTACAGTAGATGTGCTGTTATGAACAGGAAAAAAAAAAAACAGTTACACTATATTTCTTGAGTTTCATGAGGCTTTCTTTCGGATAGCTGATGAAGAATGCTAGGTTTTGGTACATTTGTGCAAGTAATTTTTGTTAAATGAGCATTTTGGTTAGAATCCGCGTTTAGTTTAGAAGTTTTATGTGAGATAACTATTTGAGATTTTAAAATTTGTTTTTTGAGATCCTGCAGCAAAGACACACTTTAAAACTTACGACCGCAAAAGAACGGCCGAGGTAACAGTCCATTACTTTTTTTTTGGTAACTGTAACGGTAACGCGCTACCTTTTTTTTTTTTTTGCAAGTAACGCAGGGTGGTAACGCTTTCCATTTCTGTTTGAGTAACGAGTATAACGTATTTTGCTTTTTTTCCCCTAACGCATACTCAGCTAGTGTAATGTGAAGCAGCCTGGAAGGAGTAAGTTATGTATACATAACATGCATGTCACGATTACATGTGTAGACATGTAATTTAGTTTCTTAGCGTCATATTACGCAATATCAATTTTATTGTACAAGCTAGCGACATGGTCGTTTGCGCACCGTGAGAAGGGCACGTAAATCATGTTGTACATGCCATGGATTTTATGATTGTCATCTTAGCTCCTAAATAATTCATTGTACAGCTACATGACCGAATTACGAACTGAGAACAAGTAAAGGTAGCTAAACGGCCACACACGCACCATGGGTATGGTATAATGTCATGCTACATGACATGCATGTCACGATTTTCGCATTATCTGTCACTCATGCCAGTCTCATCGTATCGATTTTGGTATATATCAAGTTAACGAAACGGCCAATATAGCACCATGACCATGGCATATAAACAATGTTGTTCATGAGAAACAAGACATCATTTTAATATGACCTGTCATTTATGATTGTCATACAGTCGCGTTATGCACCACCAGTTTTGATATAAACCTCATGAATGATATGGTCCGGAGAGCACAAAGTTGTAAGCGGCTACACAGAAAGACAGATCCGCACAAAGTTACCAAATTTCATTATGAATGTTTCACATTTAAGGTAGCCTTTCGCAATATGGTTATTCCGAATGATATTACTCACAACGCATTCTATTTTCGCTGCAGCAATCCTTAGTTGTCTATCTGATGCACGAATCGCAGTTCGAACCTCGTGATTTTTTATACGAGTGATACGTGAGAAAGTAAATTCAAGACAAAGTACACGCATAGAAAATTATTGTGAGCGCCGCGAGCAGTTCTGAAAAACACTGATGCAAATGCGGGCCTTGAAAACAACAAATAAGCACATTCTATACTCCGCAAGTTCGCTTCCCTGCACTGCATATTCACCCAACTAACGGCAGCATCTGCCGTTCATCAAGTGGAAGTGAGGCCCTAGTTGCACATGGACGCGTTTTTCTCGTCAGACTGTAAGCAAACAGCGCAACACGCTATTTACTAATTGTTAGCTGGCTTCTCCGTTATGCAGGGTACATTGCAAGAAAGCCAGCTTTCAAATTATGAAAAGCGTTTATAAGGTTCACAAAAAACGACTCGGGAAGCTACATGGCTTTAGCTACGAAATAACACATTATATCAATCAAACGATAGTTTATCGGCCAGGGTAAAACCGAGAGTCGTTTTTGAAATCTATTTTCTAGGCTTTGCAATCGATGTTCAAAGAGGCCAAAGTGTGTCAAAATTGGGTCCGCTCCCTTAGGCTGTGTGGGAAAATATTCAGATTGTCTGAGAAGGTAGGCTCTTAGTGGCACGTTATTGAAATTAGGCCTCAAATGTTCTGGTGGTTGCGTAGTATTATAAACCGGGAGTCGTTTTTGATATCGTGTCTGGTTCGTGAGAATTGATTTTTTTTCGTGCGTTTCCCATTCAGTTACGGTGAGGTGACCCGGCCGCCGCCGAGAGATGGCGGTGGCCGGGAAGGTGGTATTATGATCGCCGAAGAGACCGGCATTCCGAAAATCCCAGCAGTCTGACAAGTCTGTCAACCGGCTTCACTAGCAGTGTGGCTCACAGAAGCACAATGAAAGTGAACAATGCTTGCTGCTTGAGTAAAGCATGACGATTGTTATAGCGCGAGAACAAAACGACAACACAGAGACAAGAAGGACACGAAAGACACGAGCGCTAACTTCCAACTGAGTTTATTGCGCAGAGCACGAAAATATATAGAGGAGACAGTAACCATGTGACAAAAGCCATATGGCACAAAGAGCAGAACACGAGTAAGAGAAAAACAAAAGCAAAAATAAACAAAAGCACAAAAAACGGCAAAAAAATCTATAAGACAACGAAACAAAAGTAAAGATAATATAACTACTTGCGCGCATCGAAACATTCGAGGAACCTGAGTTCCTTCTCGGACAGAGCCACGGAGGGCTTGCTAATACAAGGCATTTGTTCACGTTCATCTGCGCGGCCTCGACAATGACTCGGGTGCGCTCATCTCTGTGCTTGTACAGCGTCGCTGTGTCCTTGAAAAGGGGCACACAATTGCACTCAGTGCAGTGCTGATCAAGAAACCCATCTTTCCCGTTTCTAACTTTGTTAGCGTGTTCTCTCAGCCGATCGTTCAGACACCTTCCGGTCGTTCCGACATAACAAGTACCGCATGAAAAGGGGTCATATAGACAACTCCCCGGGAGCATGCCGCATACCTGTTTCTATGTTGAGCTCTGCATTCCGTTGATGACTGCGTTTGCAGGGGGTTTGTAGATTTGGTGAGGCTGATTAATTTGAACGGTGCCGAGAACAGGACATGAACTCCAACACGTTTTCCGATTTTCTTGAGCCTGTGTGATATCTGGTGTTTGTATGGAATCACGGCTATCCTTTCACGTTCTGTATCTGTGTTGCTCGGATTATGTCGCGGCCTCTGCTCTGCCTTATTAGTCCGCAGAATAGTCTCAGGAACGGAGGCGATAAACGCCTCGGGGAAACCCGAAGCCTTAAGCCGGGAAACTTGAGCTTTGAATCTCGCAGAGGTATTGTGGACGCAGGACCTATTTAAGGCATTCTCAAGACAGGTTCGTGCTATGCCTCGCTTGACTAACTTGCTGTGAGCGGAAGAAAAAGGAAAGTAGAGGTTTCTGCGCATGTGGTTCATAACACTAACAGATGTGCTGTGAGCTAAATACCAGTCTTAAATCCAAACAGCGTAACTTATCATTCTCGGGCATTTCATGTGTCATCACAAGAGGCTTTAAGCAATCTTCGAACACACCTGTCGTTTGAGTCGCAAACGAGTGGAACATAGAAGAATTACAATTTAGAAGAACCAAGAAATCATCCACGTATCTGAATACTTTGACGACATGCGAGCCTTCTAATTTTTCCTGCAGTTTTTTTCCCATTTTTGCCAATACAAGATCACTGAATAGAGGTGCTATGCATGAGCTGATTGAAACACCTTTTTTCTGCAGATAATTGCAATGGTTTCATTGAACGAAAGTAGAGGTAAGGTACAGCAAAACCAGGTCCAGAAAATCTGGCGCACTGATGCCAGTTTTTAATTCGAAGTTCAATTCCTCGAAAGTTTCTATGTTATCCCTTATACATTATAAAAATTATAATACCTTATCGGGAGGCAGAGAGTAGTATGGGACTTTTATGTCAATTCAAAAACCGAAAAGATTAGACTGATTAGACTGTTTGAAAAATTCTATAAGAGCCTGCAAGTTTTTGATCAAAAATGGGTCATCAATCTTTAGACACTTCAGATGGGTCTGAATAAACAAGCCGAGTTGCTTTTGCCACGTACCACTTTCTGTCGCAATGACACGGAAGGGCATGTCAACCTTATGTGTTTTGTCAGAAAAAAAAAACATGCTGAGCCCAGTTTTGTCACTTTTGTTAATATTCTGTGCTAGCTGTTTTAACTCTAGTTTACGACACATTTACTTGGCCTGCGTTTTTACTCTATCTAGACGAATGGCAGTACAACATTTGAAAACAGAGTCGATAGCTGTGACCGCCTTTTCTAGGTACAAGCATTTACGAAGAACAGCCAAATCACCCTCCTTCTCCTTATCTGACGGCACGACACAAAGTTCATTGTCTCTAAGTAACTTGGTCGTCTTCCACATCGAAAGGCTGTTGCTGGTAGGCTTACCCCGTAGGAGCACGTCGACGCCTTCTGAGATGCACCTGCCCGAATCCTCTGGTGAAGCGCGGCCAGCAACAGAGCGCACCATTGAAAGAAGCTCGGGTGCGGACCTCTCTCGGTCGACGGCGAACTGCGGACCTAGGGCGAGGGTGTTGTGGATGTAGTCTGGGAGGACGACGTCACTGCATGAGTGGACCACACCTGATTGCCGGGGCTTGGTTGGGCGCTGCGCACGACGGCTAGTGAGCTCATGTGACCACAGGCAGTTTGCAGTGTATTCGATTCAGTCGCAGTACTCTCGCCATCTCCTTTACTTCACTCCCGGTGTTAGATCTGTTTGTTGAAGCTGAACATGGAGGGCGTCCCGGTACGTGCGCTCTTGTCGGTGCCATTCAGACAGAAGAATTTTGCACACCTGTGTGCCATGGCCGATAGAGGCGTGGTAACCTCCAAACAAGGCTTTAACGTCCAAAGGGAGCTGCATGGTGCGAATACAGAAAGAAAAGGTGCGCACACGGCAAATGGAGACTGCGACGAGGGTTACGAGGACTGAATGATGAATAGAAACACTCGAAAAAGAGCCCGAATAACTAGAAATGTAACTTAGAAGAGTGGCAGCTTGGGCTAGTTGGTATGGCATGACGATAGTTATAGCGCGAGAACAAAACGACGACACAGAGACAAGGACACGAAAGACACGAGCACTAACTTCCAACTGAGTTTATTGCGCAGAGCACGAAAATATATAGAGGAGACAGTAACCACATGACAAAATCCATATGGCACAAAGAGCAGAACATGAGTAAGAGAAAAAAGAAAAACAAAAAAAAAAACAAAGGCAAGCCCTCCATGGCTCTGTCCGAAAAGGACCTCAGGTTCCTCGAAGGTTTCGGTGCACGCAAGTAGTTATACTATCTTTAGTTTTCTGTTTCATTTTCTTATAAATTTTTTTGCCGTCTTTTGTGCCTTTGTTTTTTGTTTTTGTTTTTCTCTTACTCATGCTCTGCTCTTTGTGCGATATGGCTTTTGTCACATGGTTACTGTCTCCTCTATATATTTTTGTGCTCTGCGCAATAAACTCAGTTGGAAGTTAGCGCTCGTGTCGTGTCCTTCTTGTCTCTGTGTCGTCGTTTTGTTCTCGCGCTGTAATTATCGTCCGCCAAACCAACTAGCCCAAGCTGCTACACTTTTGAGTAAAGCATCAGAACCTTTTTTGGGAGGGGGGGGGGGCGGTTGAGACGAAGAAGAGGTCAAGAAAGGAAGAAGACAAAACCACCTGCACCCAGCAGTCACCTAGGAGAATGTCATGTCGTGGCTTGTGCTGGCATGCAAACGCTGCGCGCTGACAATTGACTTAAAGCACAGCCAATGCTTCAAAAGTACGTGAAATGAGCTACATTTATTGCCAGAAGAATTTAGATGTTTCCATTTGGTTTTGCAGATATGTTTTGGTATCCCTTTAAGAGAAAACAAATGCGCTTAGGTTTATGCAAAGGAAAATGGCTTGCAGACGTTGAGTATATTGGTATACTGCAGTCAAACCGTCACAAAGCTTCAATATTCCCTTTAGCCCGAAATAGAACGTAACACACTGTCGATATTTTCGTTATGCTGCATATGGCGGTGTACTGCTCTCATACACCATATGTTTTCGTTTTAAG
Organism: Rhipicephalus microplus; assembly: GCF_043290135.1. Classification (NCBI taxonomy): domain Eukaryota; kingdom Metazoa; phylum Arthropoda; class Arachnida; order Ixodida; family Ixodidae; genus Rhipicephalus; species Rhipicephalus microplus. Next base: position 113,057,605 of record NC_134706.1, on the reverse strand, counting down.
TTCACGTAAACGCCTCTCTGCTTTGCCCGAAGCTACCACGACAAAAGCGATAATGTTGCTCCTGTAAAAAGTATTGGTTCAATATTGTCTTGTTACATCTTCTGCAATATATCTCTAGCCCATAGGATAACGCGCCGCTGCGGTGTTCTAGTGGCTGAGGCACTCGGCAGCTGACCCGCAGGTCGTGGGATCGAATCCCGGCTACGGCAGCTGCATTTTGAATGAAGGCGAAAATGGTGTAGGCCCGTGTGCTCATATTTGGGTGCACAATAAAGAACCCCAGGTCGTCAAAATTTGCGGAGCTCTCCACCACGGTGTGTCTCATAATCGTATGGTGGTTTTGGGACGTTGAACCCCGCATATGAATCAAACAGCGCATACCTAAAGTGTTCGAAAAAGTGAACTCGAGGAAAGTGTTGCCAGACAGCGTTTAGATTCGTTGTCGAGAAAGAAAAATTACAAACATGCAAATAAAGGTAAAGAGGTCGCACACTTACACACTCCAAATCAACCATCTCTTCCATAAATTAGGATATTCATGCTTGCTTTCAAGCCTTATGGATTGCACATGTCGGACACTATTTAGGAATGAATAAACAATAATTCAAGCGCTTAGTTTTGCTATTTGTTGTCGATAAAACATTGCTTCTATCGAAATTCGGGGAGAAAGTGTGCCCCCTGCCTTTCCTCCCGACAAAAAGCCTGATTCTTCGCAACTAAACGGCTATAGTTTCTCAAAAAAAACGCGAGAATTTATTATAGCCCTATCCTGAGTAGTTGTCGCTGGAATTTCGTTGTGCGATAATGTGAATACAATTTTAGCGCTGAAAAAAATTAACAATACAAATCCACGTGAAAAAGCAGCCGACAAAATAGTAATGATATTTTATCACGACCAAAAAAACTTTGCTAACATCGCAGAATATAGTGAAAAACTGCGTTTATTCAGCGTGTTTTACAACCAGACATAAAGGTAACCTGGTTCTAAGGCGAAATAATAGCTTAATTATTAGTTTACATTCTAAAGAACCACCATTCTCATCAATTTCATCATTTATGTGTCCAATAGCTCTGCTGTTCGGGCAACGAAAATAATTTTTTTTTCTGGCTAAAATGCCAGGACATAGCCTTTAGATGCTAAAAAAGACTCCTGTCAGGTCTGAAATTTATCTTGTGTACCAAGAACAAAACAGATCTGCTGAGCTTTCTGCCCACGCAGTTACTCAAGGTGGCGATAAGGAAACATAAAATTTCTGGTCCGTTAAGAAATCCCGGGGCTACTAGTTGTGCGAACACAGGTCATTTTTATTTCTTATCTTTGTTTAGCTGCTTCTCGTAAGTATCAGCAGGCAGGCATTCCATATGAAGCAGCCATTCTTTGATAAAAGTGCTCAACATTATTGTCATCAAAAATTGCGTTTAATTGAGGGAGATGTCAGCCAACTTTCAAGCAAGTCAATTGGTGTAGAACCTAAGAAGCTTAGGCGAGCTCCTTTATTAGGCGGGCACCATAGTCCATAGCACTTATGCAACGCGCGAGATAAAAAAAAACACGCAGTTTTAGCAGAAATATGTCAAACCTGCTTTTTCTGCCTTCCCTTTTTGTTGCGTTCTCTTAAAGTAATCTGCACTGGTACAAGACAATTTTGCAGCTGTTCCTTCTAGTCAGTTCCGCTTACCATTTTTTAACCTACACTAATGTCCTTCAGTATCAGTGCTCGTTTTTGAGAAAAACTCTGAATAGAATACATCTTTGTATCATTCTCTTTTAAATCTACCTAAACAACATCGATTCTCTGAAGTATGCTTTGATCGCCAACAAGAAGCCGATGCCTACGTGAAGGCACAACCATACCGGCGCTGGAGTTTGTTGTACAGACATGCAAAAATACCGAGGCACACAAAGGAAAGACAATCATTTGCATTTTTCACACCAGATATCCCTTGGTTCAATGCTGTCATCTCATTTGGCAATCAAAACATATGGCGCGTGCCTCATTGACGCCTGTGTGCATGTGGGGACCACCTACTCAGAAAAGGACTATTCCAAGACACGCTGAAGAAACGCGTTAATGCTTGGTCCCGGAAAAAAAATATATTTTTGCATAAAAAATTCTTGATCACTTTGGCTGGTGTAACTACCGCAAAAAGTTTAGAACATAAATGTGAGCGCGTTCAAAAGCAGCCTCCCTGCCCCGCCGCGGTGGTCTAGTGGCTAAGGTACTCGGCTGCTGACCCGCAGGTCGAGGGTTCGATTCCCGGCTGCGGCGGCTGCATTTCCGATGGAGGCGGAAATGTTGTAGGCCCGTGTACTCAGATTTGGGTGCACGTTAAAGAACCCCAGGTGGTCAAAATTTCCGGAGCCCTCCACTACGGCGTCTCTCATAATCATATGGTGGTTTTGGGACGTTAAACCCCACAAATCAATCATCAAAAGCAGCCTCCCTGGCTCAGGAGTTGCCCCGCCGCGGTTGTCTATTACATAAAGTACTCGGCGTCAGGCCCGCAGGTCGTGGGATCGAATTCCAGCTGCAGTGGCTGCGTTTTTCATGAAGGCGAAATTATGTAGGCCCATAGGCTCAGATTTAGGTGCACGTTAAAGAACGCCAACAGTTCGAAATTTCCGGAGCCCTCCACTCTCATAATAACATGGTGCTTTTGGGAAGTTAAGCTTCACATGTCAATCATCAATCATGGCTCGGGAGTTGAATAACTAAAAACGTATCTGCCGTTGCGGAGAGAACGAAGTTAAACCTCGTAAATGATCCAGTCAAAAAGAACACCGAGTTCTTTTTCACGAAACTGAGTGCTATATGCATGAAATATGAACTACTCAAGGACATCGTAAACAACATTTTTAGGATTTGTTTCCATCTCTCGTGGTATTACCCGTTTGCGACAGTGACGTAGCCAGTGAATAGCATATCGGGCCCATTTATCCCCCCCTCTCCTCTTTTAAAATGTTTTCTCAACATGGCATACTTCTCTGCCCGGCCCAACCTTAGCTCAAACAGATCCTGTGGTCCCCGAGAAAATCTCTCTGGGCCCCTGTTCGGCGATAACCACGGTTAGGAGACTAACAATAGTTCTTTGGCAGCAAGTTGTGTGATAGAATAAGAAGTGTTCTGTGACACGAGTACTAATGGACAATAATTTAAACAGAGGGTAGCGAGATCGAGGCAACCAAGGCAGCGAGAAAAATATAAAAAGCCTTTTCCTTTCTTCAAGAAAATGAATTCGACGTTTCCAGCACCTTTCCCCTTCTTTTCAGAGGTTTAATTTCTGCCACTGCGTCACGCCTTTTGTCCATGATGTTCCGAATTCCGTTTAGGCACGCTCCATTGGAGGTGGAACTGTAAACCGGTTAAGTTTCCGACTGTCTCCGGGATGGGCCAGGAATCCACAATATCCGTTTATAATTTGGGGATTAGGTCTAAAATGCTGAACTAGGACAATTGGCTGCGGTGGTCGTTCACCACGCAGTGCTCAGCGAGTGCACTCCTTTGTTACTCGAACTTGCGGACATCAGTTGTATGTTCTTTTTTTAATAGTTTTTTTTCCCAGAACTAAGCAATAACGCGCTTCTTCAGCGTGTCTCGAAATAGCCCTTTTCTGAGTAGGTATTCCGCGCATGCGCACCGGCTTCGATGAGGCACGCGGCAAATGTTTTGGTGGCCAAGTGACACGACCAGAGTGTACCAAGGGGCATCCAGTGTCACAAAAATCACAAAAATGGAAAAGTGCCCCCCCCCCCCTCCTCGAAAAAAAGCGCCAATGTAGGCTTCCACAATTGGCTAGTGGATCGCGGCGGGCCATTTCAGAGACCACCAGAGTTGGATTACCACGATCTTCACTGGAGGAGTTTTTCGTACTCAGAAAAAGTCGAACACTGCATTTTTCAGTCTAGTGATGCTTTGCTTGTAGCCAGCGTGGCTGATTGAATCTGATGGTGTGTAAGAAGTCGCATTGGGAAAAAAAGGTTTTAACATTTGCCACAACTGCATGCCATCACAAGTAACAAGCACCTTTATATTTGCTAAGGTCCGTCACGTTTGCACAAATAGTACTCGTTGAATCCACGTGTTAATTATAATCCATTTTCTTTCTTTGAAATTTTTTTATGAAATATCAATTTGAGATATAAACATATGAAACTGTGAGTTTATGTAACAAACAATATTCATAAAAGTTTATGATTGTGTGGTTCAAAAACAGTAGCCCGTTACTTTATTTGCGGTAACGTAGCACCATAACGTTTATTTTTTTTTTTGTTGGCGTAACGAGTTACGTATTTAATTGCGCTTCTTCAATAACAGATGAAACATTGCGGAAAAACAATACCCGCAACCGGTTGGTGGTCAACTGATCTCCAGCCACTGCCCTTCTGTGATGGCGTCGGTGACGTGATGCAACGCAAAAAGTGGAAAGTGTCATGTTGAAGAAAGTTGGATGTGTGCGCATACTTCAGAAATATTAACTTGCAACGCAAGTCGGACGATAGGACATGCAGGTTTTCTCTTACCTCGTGGCTCTCAGGTAAGTGAGTGTGGCCCGACTCCCTTATTACTGACGTATATTTATATTTGTGCATTATTTATTTAGGTGCTCAATGAAATGAGAACTTTTTCGTAATTTTCTTGTTGATCGCGTAAGGGTCGAACCCCATCACATAAATTATTGTTAATATGTGAAAGATAACGTGCCGAAACCAAGATATCAGGCAAGCCCCCACAGCGAGGGGCAGAGAAAATTTTGACCATTTGTTCTTCTTCAACGTGACACTTATAATGCACACTGCACAAGCCGAGCCTGTGCCTTTTTGCCATAATCGAAATGTGACTGCAACGCAGCTATTGGACCCGTGACCTTAGGCGCAGCAGCCGAGCAGCATAACCACTCGACCATGGCGATAAAAAGGCATATGAGAAATGACGTGTAATTCTAGTTATCTTAACATAGGACACGGCTTTTTTACATATAATTTACGAAATGTATATAAATATATGCATGGCCCCACCAAGCGGTTGGTTCAAATATGTGAAGGTCTCTCATCACAGCGTATGCCGCTTTTAGGCTTTGAAATGTCGGCATCTCGTAAGACAGAGGCGGTGCCACCTCATTCGAGGAACTGAAATGGAACTGAAGCGCCGTAATCACAACTCAGATTGACGCCCCTGTCAGGCTGACGTCATCATTAACGACGGCGATCGGAGGGGTGTAAGCGCTTCTGCTTTCTTATCGAATATTTCGTTTCGCCCTGACTCGAGCCGCAATACTCGTCTTGTCACGTCTGGGGGTAGCTGTGGGCACCTGCTGTTGTGGTGGTAGTGGTAAGAAGGCGCCTAATTTTTGCAACCCGGTTGGGAGCACAGCGCAGAGCCTGCAAGTGCTGTTCTCTTCAAGGTGGCAGTTGCCATGTTGCGTGCTCTCTCTTGCCGCTGTGTGCCTCGGTATATTTGTATGTCCGCACAAAAAAAAAAATCCAGTGCAGGTGTGGTTGTGCGTTTCTTGAGACATCGGCTTTTAGCTGTGGATCCAAGCATAATTGATGGAACGAATCTTGTTTGAGGAGGAAGAATATAGAATGATGGACTGCCCCGCCGCGGTGGTCTAGTGGCTAAGGTACTCGGCTGCTGACCCGCAGGTCGCGGGTTCAAATCCCGGCTGCGGCGGCTGCATTTCCGATGGAGGCGGAAATGTTGTAGGCCCGTGTGCTCAGATTTGGGTGCACGTTAAAGAACCCCAGGTGGTCGAAATTTCCGGAGCCCTCCACTACGGCGTCTCTCATAATCATATGGTGGTTTTGGGACGTTAAACCCCACAAATCAATCATAGAATGATGGACTGAGGCATTTTATTCAAGGTAATCATCGAAACCAGGAAAAGATACTGAATGACAATACTGTGCTTGCAAATATGGTAAGCGGAACTTGCCAGGGCAAACAGCTGGGACCTTCTCTTGTGCTGGTGCATAATAATTCAGAGAATGTAGCAAAAAGATAGAGCCTATATAAAACAGGTTTGACACCTGTTTGTCTAGTGTAGTCTGTATTGGGTGGTATAGTGCCTGCCTAAAGGTAAGGAAACTCACCTACGCTTTTCAGCTTCCACAGTACCGGCCTCGAAATTTGGCGGACATCCCTCCTTTAGTTAACGCCATTTCGACGACAAAAAATCGAATAATTTTCCAAACTATGCACGCTTTAGATGGAGTGCCTGCGCGTGCTCAAGCATGTGGAAAGCAGCTGAACAGAGAAAAATAAATCAAAATGTGTTGTTTACGACATCTTAGATCCCCTGGAATAAATGACAGACCAAGAATTATGTGCTTGTCACTCGACTTTCTGTTCTTGAAGCAGATGTCATGGACTCTCGCGTCGTCGAAGAGTTTATCCGGCGTCTTGGCCAACGGCGAACGCATTCGCCAGTCCATCCCCGCACTGCGGCGCTCGTTCTAAAGTTCTGCACCATCAGGGGTGCAACCGACTGCGATGACCTGCTGAACATGGGCTGCCAGGCTACCGAATACTGGGCCTCAGTATTTCAGGAGTTTGATGTCAATAGAAGCGATTTCTTCGCCAACCGCGGCCTGGAGGCAGCCCTCAGAGAGTGCGGTTACCCGGTCACCGGAGACCTCGGGGCTTGCCTTTGCGGCGTCTATTCCAAAGACGGCTGGGTTTCCTTCGACGCTTTCGTGAAGGTTTGCGCCGTCGTTGGAAGCGTGTGCCCCTGAAGTAGATTCAACGCTGCACCACCCGCCAGGTCCTTTTCAGGACCACCCTATTTTTGCATTGGCTGACTTCGCTGTCACGATCCTTCTCTGTGTAACCCTCACAATATACTTATAACTATACACTTAGCTTCAGAACAATTAGTTCACTTGCAGCCTCAAAGCCAAATCTTGGCCCTTAATTACAGTGTGCAACAATGTAGACAAAATCGCAGTATTTTAAAGTTAAGTCACGCTTGCGATACCTTTTTGATTTATTCATAGAAGCTTATGTTACCATGTAGGCAATGTGTGTGTGTTTTCACAACACTGACGAAATTCGCTCGTAAAAGCTACTCTACCGGTTTCGACGCATCAGCAGAAACTCGCCGCGGCACACTCAGGAGGAGACGTAGCTCCCGAAAAACTTTATGCTTTCATTATTTAGCCTCGTTGCTTACACACAAAAGCTTTGGGAAACTGCTTGTTTTCGCGGCCCTGGAGAGTGGAACATGGGATGTATTGTGAAGCGTAAGCAAGGTGCATCAGAATATCGCAATTCTGGACTGGCCTACCAAACAATCTGCCTATAACAATATTTGGTCCGGTGGCCGTATCCCTTTAAGTGGAAGTGCGCTATCGCATGCAAATACAATGGCTGCGTTAACGCAGGAGGGCACTGGCTTCACCGAACCAGGACTGCATGCCTCTCGGCACCTGCTAATCTGACAATGCAAGACGCCCGGTATTATCTTAGCTACAGAAATTCACTTTTCACCTTCTACGGCGCCAAAAAGTTTTTCAATCGCAGCAGATTGTCCCGAATGAGGCTTCTGAGTTGTTTCTGAGTTTTTCTGAGTGAGCGGACATCTCCCGTTTTCGGTTGGATAGGCTCTAAAAACACTCCCCCCCCCCCCCTCCGTGAGCGTTGTTTATTGCCACTGAGCGTTTACAACAGTCGACATCGTCACTAAGAAGAACTGTGGCACACTTTCGCTTGATTGGATCAGGTAGTTCCTTTGAACAGTTAACGGAAGAGCGTTGTCACCAAACGAAACTTCCCGGCACGTGCGTGGCCGCCATGAAAATAAAAGACGCACTTGAAAAGCTACCCACTTCAACGTTCAGGCACCCTTGTGTCCTGTCACCCTTTTTCCAAAAATAGCTTGAAAGTTCACAGCGCTGCTCAGAGAAGGGGACAGAAAGGAAGCTTAACGAAGAATTGCATGCCACCCGGCACGTGCGTACTGAATCGTCATAAGTTCGGTTAATGTTAGGAGAGTAGGGTTTGCAGCTTTTATGGAATGGTGTGTATTTTAAAGTTAGGATGAAGAGAAAAAGAAGCACTTGCAAAATGACGGGCCTAGGCGCCAACTCACAAGTAATATTTTTACGCGATCAGTGAGACCTTGCTAACAGTGCAGAATACTGTAACAAACTGCGTTTCTACTGCGAGTTTTACAACCAGACATAAACATGGCCTTGTCCTCAGGCAAAATAATGACCTAATATATATTTTTACATTTTAAACATCCACCAACCACCTACATTCTTTATTCATTTATACACTAATTCATTGTCCCTTAGTACTGCTGTCCCTCTAACGAAAAATTTCAATTCTGGAAAGTATACCAAAATATAGCTTAAATACTGAGAATATATCATGTGAGGCCTGAAAGCGGTCTTGCATACCTTCGAATAACAAGAGCAACGCAGGTCTGGTGAGTGTTCTGCTCGTACGGGCACTCAAAGTGGAGATAAAGAAGCATGAAATTCCTGGTCCGTCATGTCATTCAGGGGGCTCTGAGAGTTCGTAGATAACACAGTTTTATTTCTTTCCTTTGTTCAGTTGCTTGTCGCATGCTTCAGCATGAAGGCACTTCACATAAAGGGGGCACCCTTTGCGAAAAATATTCGATCATTCTTCGTCGAGATGGCGTTAACTGAAGGAGGGCTCTTCGCCGATTTTCGAGGCAGTTACTGTGGCAGTTGAGAAGCGGGGGTGAGTTTCTTTACTTTTAGGCAGGTACCATAGAACCCAATACAGACTAGACAAGATAAAAAGGCGTCAGACTTCTTTTTCTATTGGCTCATCATTTTTTATTTTTTTCCCTACAATATTATGCACCACCACAAGAAAAGGTCGCTGCTATTTCCTCTGGTAAGTTTAACTTATCATAATTGCAAGTCACACTATTGTCGTTCAGTATCTTTGCTCAGTTTCGATGAATACACTCAGTAGAATGCCTCTGCCCAATATTCTCTATTCTTCCTCCTTGAACAAGATAGGTTCCGTCAATTATGCTTGGATCCACAACAAAAAGTCGATGCCTCAAGAAAAGCACAACCACACCAGCACTCGATTTTTTTTTTTGCGACATGCAAAAATACCCAGGCACACAGCGGCTAGAGGGAGAGCGCAACATGGCCCCGCCGCGGTGGTGTAGTGGCTAAGGTACTCGGCTGCTGACCCGCAGGTTGCGGGTTCAAATCCCGGCTGCAGCGGCTGCATTTCCGATGGAGGCGGAAATGTTGTAGGCCCATGTGTTCAGATTTGGGTGCACGTTAAAGAACCCCAGGTGGTCGAAATTTCCAGAGCCCTCCACTATGGCGTCTCTCATTATCATATGGTGGTTTTGGGACGTTAAACCCCACAAATCAATCGAGAGCGCAACGTGGCAACTGCCACTTTGAAGAGAACAGCATCTGCAGGCTCTGCGCCATGCTCCAAACTGGGCTGCAGAAATTAGGCGCCCTTTTCTTCTAACCACTACCATCCCCACAGCTGGGGCCCTCAGCTGCCACCGTACGATACAAGGTGAGTTGCGCTATTCCAGTGAGGGCAAAACGAAATTTGTGATAAGAAAGCAGTAGCGCTTACACCCCTCTGATCGCCGTCATTAATGATGACGTCAGTCGGATGGGGACTTCAATCTGAGTTGTGATTACGGCGCTTGAGCTCCATTTCAGCTCTAAGTTCTGGAATGACGTAGCACCGCCTCTATCTTAAGAGATGCCAACATTTCAACATCTAAAAGCGGCATTCGCTGCGATGAGAGACCATCACATATTTGAACACACCGCTTGTTGGGACCATGTAAACATTTAGCTGTATTTGATAGACTATATTTAAGAATTGATTGATATGTGGGGTTTAACGTCCCAAAACCACTATATGATTATGAGAGACGCCGTAGTGGAGGGCTCCGGAAATTTGGACCACCTGGGGTTCTTTAACGTGCACCCAAATCTGAGCACACGGGCCTACAACATTTCCGCCTCCATCGGAAATGCAGCCGCCGCAGCCGGGATTCGAACCCGCGCCCTGCGGGTCAGCAGCCGAGTACTTTAGCCACTAGACCACCGCGGCGGGGCACTATATTTATTTATTTAAGAAAGCCGCGTCTTATTTTAAGCTAGCTAAAATTTCACCTCATTTCTCATAGGATTTTTTATTCCGATGGTCTGGTTGGTACGCTGCTTGGCTGCTGCTCCGAAATTCACGGCTTCAATTCCTGCGTGGCAGTCACATTTCGAAGATGGCGAAAAGGCAGAGGCTTGTGCAGTGTGCAATATCATTCCGCGTTGAAGAACAACAAGTGGTCGGAATCGTCCTTGCCCCTCGCTCCGGCGTCTTGCGTGACATCTTGGTTTCGGCATGCTAACTTTCACATATTAACAATAATTTGTCATGGGGTTTCATCCTTGTGCGATCGCAAACAAAATTACGAAAGAGTTCTCATTCTATCGAGCACTTAAGTAAATAATCACAAATATACAAGCACCTCAATAGTAAGGGATTTGAGCAACGCTGACTTACATTAGAGTGGCGAGGTTAGAAAAAACCTGCATGTCCGACTCCTGTTGCAAGTTACATTTTTTAAGTGTACGCACGCATGCAATCAATACGTATAAACTTTCTTCAACATGACACTTTCCGCTTTATGCGGTGCATCACGTGACCGACGCCATCACAGAACGGCAGTGGCCGGACCTATGTTGGCCACCGACGGGTTGTGGGCGTTGTTTTCCGCAATGTTTTATCTGTTACTGAAGAAGCTCAAATATTTACCTCACTCTTTACTCCGAAAAAAATTAAAAATGAAACCCGTTACGGCGCTACGTTATCGAAAAAAAACGTAACGGGTTACTGTTTTTGAACTACACAATCATATTTTCATCAATATGTGTTTGTTACATAAACTCACAGTTCCATACTTTTATATCTCAAAGTGATATTTCATAAAAAAACTTCCAAAGCAAAAAAGGATAATAATCAATATGCGCATTTAACGAGTACTATTTGTGCAAACGTGCCGGACCTTAGCAATGATAAAGGGGCTAGTTACATGTGAATGCTTGCGATATATATATATATATATATATATATATATATATATATATATTGTTTGTTTGTTTTTTGTTTTTAGCAGAAAGCAACAAATTTAGTCATTTTCCTAATTTTCTAACTGGCTTTTCTGCAAATTTGTTTTCTTAACAAAAAGTCTCATTCCTAGACTGTTTCTTCATCCATTGCATTTTTGCCTTCTCCCCCTCCCATTTTACCACATAGTCATTGTGGGGAGAAAAGATGGTTCAGTCGCCCTCACGTGCTTTCACTGAAATAGAATTGGTAAAGGTACAGTAAGAACGAAAATCACTCTGGGCTCGATATTTTCTGTTTTCTTTTGACTGGAAAATAACCCTCCATGAAAGCCTCCTTGCAGATTTCTGCAAACGATCAATTATTTAGGGAAGCAGTTGTCAAGAACTCGTTACATAGATCTTCCCCTGATTAATTATTGGGAAATATTGCTGGTTGTTTTTCTGAGCCAAACTTTTGTCAAATCGATCTGGAGCCGAAGTGAGAACTATCTTATCTCCCTAAACAATACACAAACAAGAACTGAGATTTCAGCAAACTGTAGTGGCGTTCACAGGGAAACAAATATACGAACACTTGAATTAGGTCAGTGTTTATAAAATATATATGATTTGATATATAGGCTGAATCGGCCTAGATAGTAAGGAAGATCTGGCCAGGATAGGATGCTTTATTTATCACTTGTCATTTAAGTTTCTCGATCCATCATTTACTTTAGTTCTCGAATAGTATTTTTCCTCCATACCAATCGTTTTCTGTTAAAATAATATTATTTGACACCTTAAAGTATGGATGTTTGTTGGAAAATGTTTAAAAGTGAAAGTGCTACATCCGCAAATCCTCTCAAACACCAGATACTTCAGGTTAAAATATAACGAAACTCTTGCTTTAGGTTGTCTTCTTTTAATTTGGAAATCGCGGTAGTAAGGAAGTCTTCGATTGGTTTGCCTAATGAGTGGTTTCTTTTGTGCATTCATGTACTTGTATAAAAAAATTGCCCGCAGCTTCCCTCGGGGGAACACTGAGGAGGATGCGGACCATATAATTGGTTAACGGGGTGTTAAAGTGCGACTTACTTGGGTCGATGGCTAAATTGGTTAACGTGGTTGTGAAATGGGGTGTTAAATTGCGACTTACTTGGGTCGATGGCTAAATTGGTTAACGTGGTTGTAGGAGGGGGTGTTAAATGAGTGAACACGTACACACGTATGCGAAAGGGCGGCGCTGGTCGAAGGGACGTCGATCATTGTGTTTGTGGATTCGTTGGAATTCATTTCACCGCGACCTTGGACGTCGACGCGCCGTACAAACCAACCGACGAGCGGCAACTGAGCGAGCGAGCGCCGACCTTGAGTATATATACAGCACGACGGCGCATGCACTGTCAGCTGTTGAATGTTCTCGAAGCGCGACGCCACATGCGCGTCCACTGGAGAATCAGGAGAATTGTAGATGTCGAACGCGGTTTGTAGAGGAGGAAGGGTGCACAGATGGTGGAGGAGTGAAGCGCGCGCGGTGTGTAGAGGAGGAAGGGATGCACAGATGGTGGAAGAGTGGGCGACGGCGCGACGGCGCATGCGCGCGCGTCAGCTGTCGAATGTTCGAGAAGCGGTGTGGACGGCGCGGACGACGCGGACGGCGCACTACAAGGCGCGAGTATAAGATGCTCCGCATCTAAAACGGGCAAGTGACCTGGCGATGAGTTGCGAAATTCCGCGCTTTGCGAATACATACATTCCAGGAAAAAGGAGAGCAAACTCGTGGCACACGTTGAAGAAGCGATGAGAAGAAAAATAATTCGAGAGATAGGGAACAGGTGGTGGGTGGAGCCAAAGCTGAGAGTAGAGCCGTTATTCGTTTATAGTGTCACACAGCCAATGCACTTGGGTATATGCACGGTGCAGTGGTGTTTTTCAATCTGACTGCAATGCCAGAACACAATGACTAGCGGAGACAGAACGCAATAGTAGTAGGGGGTCATCAAAACGGAATGCGATGCCCGCGTCTCCCTGCCCACGTGATCGGGCGGATTACCGTAGGGATAAACGGCGACGCGTGTGCGCGTCCGTTTTCTGCGTTCCCCTAACGGCCAACGTCAGCGAACTTAGGATGGACTAGTGCCAGCAACGCAGCTCCCTCTGGTCAGCGGACGGTGCCTATAAAAAGACGACTGCCAGGATTGTCACTCGACTTGCTGTTCTTGAAGCAGATGTCATGGACTCTCGCGTCGTCGACGAGTTTCTCCGGCGCCTTGGCCAACGGCGAACACATCTCCCAGTCCATCCCCGGACGGCGGCGCTCGTCCTCGAGTTCTGCACCATCAGGGGTGCGAACGGCTACGACGACCTGCTGAACATGGGCTGCCAAGCTACCGAATACTGGGCCTCGGTATTTCGGGAGTTTGATGTCCATGAATATGATCATTTTGCCAGCCGAGGCCTGGAGGCAGCCCTGAGACGGTGCGGTTACCCGGTCACCGGGAACCTTTTGGTTTGCCTGTGTGGCGTCTATTCCAAAAACGGCTGGGTTTCTTTCGACGCTTTCGTGGAGGTTTGCGCCATCGTCGGAAGCATGTGCCACTGAAGAAGGAATACCGCTGCACCACTCAAAAGGTCCTCTACAGGGCCACTCTATTTTTGCCACCCCAACCAAGCCATATCAACATATTGCTATTTAGGACCGGCATACTGATATAACTAAGGACCATCTTTACCATAATTGATGGGCGACTGTTTCATGGGCGCTTCATCAGGTCTCGCACCACAGAAAGAGTATTAAAGACAGCGAACGCGTATTTCTTTTTTATATAAATTTTGGACAGATTATTTGAAGCTCCTTTGTACTCTGGATTATGCAGCCCACGCATGACAGATCACTGGGTTCTCAGAGGTTGTAGATAGCGCTTTCACAGATAGCGCAAGAAAGCAATACTCACATGTCAATACTCACATGTCACATGTCTCTTTTTTTTTACGTCGCCCATTTTGTTATCGCCAAGTGTCTATCGATTCTGCCTTGCGGACCTTCGTTACAGACCTTCTTTTTACTCCTTCTCTTTGCTACTCAAATTTTTCGCGCCTTCAACAACAAACATTACTTTTTTTCCTGTGTGTACCGTTTTAATGCATTATGCATCCAATTTTTCGGGCCTTCAATTACTAGCCGTTGGTTTTCCTATGTGTAACATTTTAGTGCATATGCATCTCAGTGTGAGTGATGCCCTGATTGGTGTAACCATTTTTTTTTTTGAAGCGCTTATTCCTGTTCTGTTGTGTGCAGTAGCTCATATGTATACTTTTTATTATCAGTCTTTCTTTTACCGGTGCATCTTTTTTTTTTGTAAATTGACACTATTTGCACTTTTGTATGTTTCAGTATTGCCTCGTCGTTTGTCTTTTTCTTATTTGTAGCGTTCTCATGTTTTCGAATACAATATCGTTTTTTTGTTTAGTTGTTAGCGTGCATATATTTTTTACTTGCATATTATTGTTATCGCAATATAATTGCGATACTTTGGTGTGTTGTGTCTATTACTGTAAATTTCTACAGCATGCATATCTGCCGTCTGCTGCTGACGTTTGAATTGGGCTGACGGGCCTGTCAAGCTGTTTGTATGCAGCTTTTGTCGTCAGCCTTTCAATGTATTCACGATAAATGAATAAAGAATACCTCACCTAAAAAAAAACAGTGCGTTGGGCCCTTTCTCTGGGTAGAGAAAGGGCACATAGCCTTGCATAGCCGCTCTTCCTCTCTCTAGAGAGGATGGGGGAGTGTAAAGAAAACCTGCATTATAGAACTTATAGCGTGGGCACCGCCATAATGTCAAGCTGGCGGTGCCGTCTTTGGTCTGGCAACCCAGTGGAGCGTGCGAAGCTCAGAGTTCTTATGGAAAAAAAACTCGCCTTTGAAGCTGCAGTCAGTTTTTTTTTTGTTCTGACGCGCTGAATTTAGTCTATAATGATGCGGTAGAGGTATAAAATTAGTCAATGAGACGTCCTGTAACCTTACAATCCATTCGGGGTCAAATATGGTGATATACAACGTTGCGATCGTGTCATAAGTGGTCGATCATGGTCGTTAGTTTTCGGCACATTCTCTTCGAACAACGTAATATTATTTCGACCCATTCCAGCACGGCAAGCAAGTGCCGACACCCTTTGTAGATGCAATGGATTGCTTTTTCCTGTACTGTAAATTTAGGTTTGTTTTTGCACTCGTGGTTTGCTCATGCTGTCGCCGCGACAACCATCCGTACATGTGCTTCTTCGTGAGCACGCACATGCAATTTTTCTATGACGGTGGCATTTATTTGTTGCTCAGAAACCGTGGTCTATCTTTTGTTCGGCTTTCCATTGCGCCCTATAACTTGATTGTTTATTGTCCCCCGTGCGCAGACAAAGCTAGGGCTCTTTATAGGCGAGTGGTCCCACACAAAAAGTGATGCTGTAGTTTTTATGCCAGCATGCTTTTTTTTCTTTGTAGAGTATGGCATTTGATTTAATTACGGCAGCGTTAAAGTGAGAACAGTCACTTTTTTCTGCTAATGTGGCCCCAAGCACGCCAGGACTCGATCTTATGACTGGTAAAAGAGCCATCTTTTGTTTATTTCTTGAAAAACAGTTGTACGGCTTTGACTGTCGTTCGCCAAGCTAAAAGAGAAATTAGGAGTTCTAGAAACAACAAAGAATAAACAGGAACAACGTGGTTTAATTTTGTTGTGTTCCTAAAAAATATTAACTATGATTTTATGGTGAGTATAGTATAGCACTACTTATCGGACATGGTTTTTTACCATGCGAAAAATAGTCTAACTCATGTAGAAATTTTATACACAAAGTAAATGAACTTGCTTTTTTTTTCACAACAAGGCTTTCATACTGCACATCGTGCACGATTCATCCCACCGTGTTACGGAAGTTGTACGTTCACGACAATGATTCCACCACGTCATTTTCATGCAAATTCACTCAATGATCGGTAAACGTGTCATCCCAGTTATCCGACTGCGAAGTGAGGGTGTTCTCGTCCGTGTTAATAGGGCTACATTAACTACATTGATCACTGTGTTGAGCTGAGCTACGAGGCTAATTCTTTTGACCCAACCTATCATACTAAATTATAACAATAATGTGAAGCGAAAAAAAAACCAACATAGGTGGCTAGGTGGTCGTGTGGTGCCCAGATGATTTGCCCTTTAATGGTATGGGCCATACTTGACCACTTATGTTTCTTTAATAATCTAAGCATATGCTCTTGTCTTTGGCCTAATCGAACGTTTGCGAGGTACTCCGGGTATATTCCTGCACTTGCTAGCATACAACTTGTCACGTAAAACAAACATTGTACAACGCAGCAACCGCAAATGCTGCGCATTCGGTGATCCGTGCTGCATACGTGATTATATTGGAATGGCAGTTTGCTTTTTAGTTTTTCTATAGTTTTTAAAACAACCAACAATGATACAAGTGGCTTCCCGTTGATCTTCCGCTGGTTGGCATCCTGATTAAGAAA
The DNA here is from genome assembly GCF_043290135.1 of Rhipicephalus microplus. Lineage (NCBI taxonomy): Eukaryota > Metazoa > Arthropoda > Arachnida > Ixodida > Ixodidae > Rhipicephalus > Rhipicephalus microplus. Next base: position 113,041,001 of record NC_134706.1, on the reverse strand, counting down.
ATCGGCAGTTCTACAGAGAACATGCTAAAATTGTTCGAAAACGCCACACATCCAAGCACCAGCCAGTACACACCACACCGTCGGCACGCTGCAATAATGAGGAAAGCACTGGTTGCCAGACCGGTCCTCCTCACCAGATGGAGCGGTATATTAAGCCCTATTCATATTCTCAGTCCTCACGTGGGAGCTGCCCGCAGTACAGTGATCTGTGTTTTGGAGGACCAAATAAAAGTTTATCCAATCCAATCCAATACAGATGATTCGAGGAACACTTGAGAAGCACTGATTATATAGATGTTTCACTTAATAACCACTGGGATCTGTTGCTGGATTATTTTATGCCTCACTATTAGTTTGCAAAGCAAACTGAATCCGAAGCTATCACCCTTCCTTTGTCATCCCTCCCCACCCGCTCACATGCTCGCAGCGTCACCGTGAATTTAAGCGGCGTCAACGTGAAAAAAAAATGCCGAAACAGTACATTTCAGCCAGTTTTGATGAAATATACATTAATAAGTAAAAAACTTAAGTTGTCGAATTCCGAAAGCATTCAGGTGAAATCCCGCCAGGATAGTCTGATTTATTTACAACGTGTATTTTAAGCGTCTCAATGTTTCATGTATTCAAATTCTGCATCTAAACTTTTCCTACATATCGATCGTTTACATTACATTTTTCATTCATGTCATTTATTTTCTCTGGTAAATGTATAAAAATTGTAGCGCAGCACACGGAAAATTTCGCAAATATCGTATACCTAAGTGTAAAAAAAAAAAAAGAACTGCTTCTTTTTTAGCAGTTCGGGAATCACTGTGTGCTTTTACTATTAAAACTGGTTTTCGCCCTGCATTCTTGCACTAGTTAAGAAATAGGCACGTGACTTGGAGATGAACTGACAAATTCCTCGCTTGTTAAAAACCGGATTTCCTAGAAGAAAGGCTTGTGGCGCACGTGCAGGTAGCGCAGAAGGTGAACCAAGGGAGAGAGCGGGTGGGAGAGGGGATTGAGCCGTAGCTAATGGTACAAAGGTCATTGGTTGAGAGTCTCGCACAGACGACACACGAGTGTATAAATATACGACGACTGCCACGACTGTCATTCTGTCCGCTGTTGTTGAAAGAGTACGTGATGGACCCTCGCGTCGTCGAAGAATTTCTCCGGCGTATCGGCCAACGGCGAACGCATCCTCCAGTCCATCCCCGGACGGCGACACTCGTCCTCGAGTTCTGCACCATTAGGGGTGCCACCAACTGCGAGGACCTGCTGAGCATGGGCTGCCAAGCTACCCAATACTGGGCCTCCGTATTTCGCGAGTTTGATGTCCATGGGTGCGGTTCTTTTGCCAGCAGTGGCCTGGAGGCAGCCCTTGGAGAGAAAGGTTACCCGGTCACCGGAGACCTCTTGGCTTGCCTGCACGGCGTCTATTCCAAAGACGGCAAGGTTTCCTTCGATGCTTTCGTGAAGGTTTGCGCCATCGTCGGAAGCGTGTGCCCCTGAAGTAGATTCAACGCAGCACCACGTGAAAGGTCCTTTTCAGGACCACCTCATTTCAGCATTGGTTGACTTCTCTTTCACGATCGCTCTGCGTATCATCCTCACAAAATACTTGATACTGTACACTTATCGTCACTACGATCGGTTCACTCCTAGTATTGTAGCTGTATCGTGGCTGGCCCTTTAACGCAGAATTAAAACTGCGATGCAGATAAACGGACACTATTTTGCAAGTTTAGTGACGCTATATAGGTTTCATATCCTACTTACAGTGTTGGTTATTTTACGTTCACGCGTGTTCACGGTGAACATTTATTTCGCAAGGTTTACTGAACATAGCCGGTACATAAACCCTACGGGTTAAAGCCCACCGACAGCAGTTTCATGTGGCACACGGAAAGGGGGGGGGGAGCGGACCACCTCACGAGAAATTGTAGGCTCCGACTTTTAGCTTCGCTGCTGATAAGGAAAATCTTTGGGCTAATGATACTTGTTCTCGCTCCACTGAAGAGAGAAAGGCGTCGAAAATCGTACGACGCTAGCTCAAGGTGCATAAAAAATTGACATTGAGGGCAAGTCTGTCAAATTTCGTTCATATAACAGTATTGGGAACGCCAGTCTTATATACTGATAAGCAAGTTCAGGGGTCCAATGCAAATAGAAGGTCTGCACAAACACGGCAGCGCACTGCCCTATCAGAACTGGGGCTGCACGTCTCACAGAAGCTAATAATCGGGCCAAATTGCAATATGCCCCGTATTATTTCAAGTAGTAAGAAAGGGAGTTTCGTCGTTTTGTGTGGCAAAGATAAAGATCAGTCCCATGACTTGCTTCAGCTGGTGGATATGTGTGCCAACCTGCTTCAGTTTAAAGAAGTCAGAAACAAGGATATTCGTCACGAGATTTTTTTTCTGGGATCAGTTGCTGGACCCTTGTTAGCCAACATCACGGCAAACATTTCTGTGCCAGGTTCCACCACTCAGGTTCCACTCAGGCTCACCAATCAGTCATGCCACACTGAACTTCTGTCAGTCTAGTCAGGCTTACAGACAACTTGGTTTGCTCATATGTACTCGGGTGCACGTTAAAGAACCCTTGGTACTTTCGGAGCCTTCCACTACGGCGTCTCTCATAATCATTTGGTGGTTTAGGGACGTTAAAGCCGACATATCAATCTAATCAATCATATGTACTTATGCAAAATCAGTACCTGCTCAAAGCATGGTAGAAATTGTTCTCACCCGAAATTGTTCGACCAATGCATGGTTAACTTGTTCTTCGTAGCTCATTGCGGCATCAGTTATCTGCCCGCCACAACTCGCTGTCTATCTTTCCCCTAGTAGACGCGCTAACCGAGCGAGATAACTGAGCGTGATCCAAGTTCCAACATCACTGAGCGAGGGGCGAGAAGGAGCAGAGGCAAGCGCTACCAGCGAAGTAAGGAATAGTATAATCACGAAAAAAAGAATAAGAAAAGACAATTAATCAAAAAGCAGTTCTTTACAGGGGCATCAATTTTTCTTTTGAAATACTTGTGAAAGCTAATACATGCAAACATTCACATTAGCCTCGCTTCGTTCAACCGGATCCTAGAATTCCCGGCAACCACTAAGATTGTGCATATTTTTAAAGCCGGAAGTATCGCTGCACACATCATCTTGCTGCACTCATCATCCTTACTTACAGGCTGCTTACCTCATCACAAGTTCATTTTGCAAGCGGCAATGATAAAATGCCAGTCGGGGGCCGCGTCTACAAGGCACGCTAGCAGCTGAAGCTGCTGCATGGCCTGTCTTTCGTGAGTGACAAACGCGTCGCTCACTGAATGCCGGCTTCCCTAACAGCCTCGCCGGTTGCTATAGCAACGGTACGTTTGTTTATTATTAGACAGTTATAATTTAGCGTTAGCGTGATAGCGTAGGTTAAGGGAATGGCGTCACCGTGCAGCAAACGTTCGTTGCGGGAAGCGTCTTTATAGTTTAGCGGAATAGCGTTTACGTGGTTTACGTGCCCTAGCCGGGATGGTGGCGCCACCTATTAGATGGTTATTAAGTTAAGCAGTGAAAATGAAAAGAAAACGAGAATGTTTGCCTATGCCACCGCGCGAAGCATTGTTAGAAGTTTATTTTAGTGATAATAAAAGTAAATAAATATAAACCACGCACCAAACGCGAGACAGACGTGTTCGAAATGGGAAGATATCTCAAAAACTACGCCAACTTTTCCGTATTACTCGCTCATCGAAGCTAACTGAAGGCAAGCGAAGCCACTTGGAACAGTCGTTTGCTGCGAACAAGGTGAATAGTTCAACAACTACGCCAAAATCACTTCGAAGCGGGCGTCCAAGAGCGCCACCTAGTTTACGTACACTACGTACGCCTACGCTACCAAGGTAGCGTGAGATCTGAAAAATACCGCGCGTACGGGAAGCGGTACGCGTGACGTACGTATCTGCGCATGCGCACTTCGATTCCGGTATCACGGTACACCCGGTAACCCCCAAAGCCCGGTATACTATAACTCTCTCTTACTTTGAAGTTTCCATAGCCTGAGGTAGGTTCGCTGCTCACTGCAGTCTGATTGACGCGCGTCGCTGTTACTTTATCTGGCCGATCGCGTCCCTTGAGGTAGCCGAGAAGTGTCCCTACCTAAACTGTTTGCATCTAACACCATGGTGTTATTTCCCCCTTCGCGAAGACGTTCGGCTTCGCTAACCCTCGCAACGCCAGCGACAGCCGGGAAAGGTACGCGTATAACTAATGGGAAGCATGCTGCGACGGCGCCCCACCCGTCGGCGCCATCGCGTGGCAAGCAGCCATGCGAAGTCCACATTGTCGGCGCCGTGAGATTCTCAAGGCACGTGCATCCCACGCACCCGCCGGCTCGCGGATCCCATAGAGTTTCTTAAAATTAACCAGTGGGGACTCTGGCGCTGTGATCGTTCAGCGACCATGGGAATGATGGGTATACAGTACACGAATTTGCCTAGTCTTTGTACTTGCTGGCGGCGAATAGCCCTTGCGGCTTCATTTATTGCTAGTTTCGGTTTTGTTTTGAAGAAAAGAACGAAGCTTTTTTAAACTTCGTGACCCGATTTGAAATAGTAAACTTAAATGAATAAGGTAGTGAAGTGCAACCTCTGAACATTTGCTGACTTTTGTTTCGTAAGAAAACAGCTAGCTTCAAGCCACACGAACACACACGGAGCCAGAAGCACGAAGATTACACAAAGACGTGTGCTACCCATCACTCCCATGTCGCTGAAGTGCCGTGCGTTGCAGCTGCGATAGACGCTAGTGCCAGAGTTCCCCTTAGTGTATACAAAGAAACGCTGGGCGGCTCCTTCTCGCTGATAGATGGAAAGAAGTTGCACTGGTGAGATGATGCCCACGTGACTAGTGGGCCCGAGAGATGGAGAGGTAAAGCGAGAGAGAGCTGACACAAGGCAAGCGCGCGGCAGGCAAGAGAGAGCACCAGCGGCGAGGGGTGTGATGCGGGCGGAGGAACCACGTTACACAGGCTAGTCGAAGAGCTCCTTCGCCTCTAAAATCTTGTACATATCAAAATATTTGGTACGGTGGCCGTATGCCTTTAAACGAAGTGCGGAGTTCGCATGCAAATACATGGGCTGCGCTAATGGAGGAGGGCACTCGTTTCACCGAACCAGGGCTGCATGCCCCTCAAAACCTTCTATTCAGACCACATTGCATGACGTCCAATATTATCTTGGCTTCAGTAAAGTTTCTTTTCTCTTTCAATGAAGCCAAAAAAAAACGCTCTTCGATCGCACGACATAGTCCTGTGTGAAGTTAGTCTATTTCTGCGATAGCTTAAAGGGGTACTGCCCCCCCCCCCCTCCAAACAAAAAATGGGCTCACATTATCTACTCTAATGTGTTGATGGGTAGATGTTTGTCATAACATGGCACATCGTTCTAAGACATGCGATGGGGAATTATTTATAGGTTCTTCATTGCCGACCACTCCCGTTTATAGTTTGAGGGAGCCCCAAAAACAAAAAGCCGCCGTGCGCCACTACAACCACTTAGCGTGTAAAACAGTCAACCACGACACCAAGAAAAACTGTTGGGACTTCCGCTTGGTTTAACCAATAAGTAAGTTTGACAGGAAACAGAAGAGCATGGACACCAAACGAAACTTTCTACACGTTAGCCGCAGCCACAAAAAAAAATATATGTACATGAAAAGCTACGCACTTCAACGTTCCGGAACCCTCGTGTCTTGTCACCCGGTTTTCATGAACTGCTTGAAGTTTCAGGGCGAGGCCTGCTAAGAGAAGAAAAAAGGAAGGAAATTTGACGAAGAATTGTATACTCCAGGGAACGTGTGCACTGAATCCTCATTAGTTAAGTGAATGTTGGGAAGGTAAGGGTGGCTGCTTTTAACTTTACTCAGACTCACAGCAGAAAAAAAAGAGCAGGGATAAAAGGACCGGTGTTTTTACGTTGCCTTAACCTCACATATATAAGCAGGAATCACGTGATGCACCCGTGTCCGTTGAGTGCCACCATGCTTCACGATGACGTTAAAACACGCACATGATAATAAATGCAGATTCAAATGGCAATCAACTCATAAACAGAAAATTCAGCTGAGAAGATGTCTGCAATAACACAGAACACGTGATGTCCAATGTACAGAACTGCTAATTGCGAATAGCCATACTTTTTTCTAAAATATTCGTATCTCACAAAAAGCATAAAGCACGAATCCTCAATATTTGCGTCGATGTGAAAAGACCCTAAGGGATTTCCCAAATGCTGGCTTTATTAAAAGTGAAGAGCGTCCAATTCTCCTTCCATTGAGGATAATAGATTTTGTCAGGTGAACTTCTCCATCATTTGCATGTTTTTGAATCACTGGAAGCGCAGCCACCTGTTGAAGACCTTAAAAACATATGTTTGTCATAAAGTGCTTATTTGGGCCGGTTGGTACATGGTCAACGAAGTGAAAAAACAGCGCGTAACACAGGACACAGGACAGAGAAGAGACGGACGAGGCGCTGACTTACAACCAAAATTTATTTCGTACAGGGGTGTATATATAGCACACGAAACTTGAAAAAAGAGGGAGAGAAGTCGAATGACATGAAAGAGTAATTTTTGTTATGATTGTATGCGTATAACAAATAAACTGTGATTGCGCAATCATTCGCTTGTCAAATACGCCAATTCCCTGGTGAGGAGCGTTATCGAAGGTGCACTGACACACATATCGCCTTTCTTGATTATGCAGAATGCCTCATAAATCTCACGTGTCCTTTTATCTCTGTAGCGTCGAAGTATCTTGCATTTGTCAAACAATGCACGGCATCCACAAATGGAGCTGTGCGCAGCTAAGTGGCTGCCAACAGAACCCCGCATTAGATTGCGGTGTTCCCTGAGGTTCCCTGCGGTGTTCACTGCAACTAACCACTGAATTCCCCATTGCTAACAAACTCCGGTTCCTTGACATTGAAGTTTTTTTGTCCGACCACGTGTGCTGGCAGTATGCCCCCCGCTCCAAAAAAAGTTTGCTACCCTACAGTTCTGCGCATTCAAAATTTGTAAAGCGAGCGATTGCAAAATCCTGTCTAAAGGCGGCCCTGATGCGGTCTTGCCATCACACATTGTGTACTAGTTTTGAGTCACAGGTGCGCAGATTGCGCAAGGCAGGGTACCCGGATAACATACTGTGTTCCATAGCTGAAAGTATCTTAAAAGACATCAAACAGCTAACCGAACCGACTAGTGGTCAAGAAAAAAGTTCTTTTTCAAGAACAGCAGTCATTCCTTACTTGCATAAGGTGTCACATTGTTTAAAAAAGGTAGCACAAAAAGCTGGAATCAGAGTTGTTTTTTCAGCCAGAAATAAGTTCTCTAGTATGTGCCATCAGGTGAACAGAGAGGACAGAGGGCCTCGCGTGTGTGATAAAAAACACGCAATCAAGTTTGTTGAATGTTGTTTTTGTGCCATTTATGAAATTCCCCTCTCTTGCGGCCGCTGTTACATCGGGCATTCTGGCCGCTGTATAAATGACCGCCTCAGGGAACACCGCAATCTAATGCGGGGTTGTGTTGGCAGCCACTTAGCTGCGCACAGCTCCATTTGTGGATGCCGTGCATTGTTTGACAAATGCAAGATACTTCGACGCTACAGAGATAAAAGGACACGTGAGATTTATGAGGCATTCTGCATAATCAAGAAAGGCGATATGTGTGTCAGTGCACCTTCGATAACGCTCCTCACCAGGGAATTGGCGTATTTGACAAGCGAATGATTGCGCAATCACAGTTTATTTGTTATACGCATACAATCATAACAAAAATTACTCTTTCATGTCATTCGACTTCTCTCCCTCTTTTTTCAAGTTTCGTGTGCTATATATACACCCCTGTACGAAATAAATTTTGGTTGTAAGTCAGCGCCTCGTCCGTCTCTTCTCTGTCCTGTGTCCAGTGTTACGCGCTGTTTTTTCACTTCGTTGAATATGTTTGTCAATTTGTTCTCGGTAAAACACGCCTTTCTCTCACTCTAAACTTGGGGGATGAAAGATAAATCACCCCCCCCCCCAGCTGGCTACGGGCCCGATTCGTGGCATCAATACAGCTAATCTTTGAATACGATCCCGAATTTTTTCTTTTATGCGATATATCTTAACATTTTGCTGGAGTTTCGTGCAGGGATGGTGTGTATATGATTGTTGTGCTGTGAAAAAGACTTAGCAAATGCAAGTCGATGTGACAAGACGCCTGACAAAATTGTAATAATATTTCGGCGCTGTCAGAAGAATCTTGCTAACAATCATGACATAGTGCAACACTCCGTTTCTTCTGTGTGTTATACAAAAAAAAAACATAAACGTGGCCTAGCCTTCAGGTAAAATAAGGGCCTATAATATTTGTTTAGATTCTAAACATCCACCAACCACACGAATTCGTTATTCATTCTTACTATCAATTCCACTTCTATTAGCTCCGCTGTTCGTGTTACGAAAATTTCATTTCTGCATATAATATAAGATGATAGCTCTTAAATTCTAAAAAAAAATAGTGTCTAGGACTGATTTTCTTTTATTGGAAGGTCAGTGAGACAGAGATGGAAACAGGTGCTTGTCCTTTCTGTGTGTGTGCCCTGGCTCATGGTTGAGTGAAAGGAACGCGTAATTACTGGTCCCTCATGCTGCACAGGGGGAGGGGGGGGGGGAGAATGGCTTCCTGAATAACGATATGTTATTCCATTGTCCTTTGTAGAGTTTCTCGTTTGCCAGGAGTACTCTAGATATGATGGGGCTATTCGTTATTCATTACTCGACCTCCTGGAACAACGTGGGTTCCACCAACTTTGCTTCGCTTCACAAAAAAAAAAAAAAGCTGGTGCCCCACGGGATTGACAGCCACAACTGCGCCTAAAACGGCTCTGCTTACCGTGCAACATTCACTTAGTATGTACACACAGGTAAACAAGCACAGAGAAAAAAAATAAGGAGAGATCAAGCTGGTGAGTTCAACCTAAGAGGGCACAGCAGCTGCTACAGCTGCCATCGGCCATGCCATGCTGGATAACGCTGTTCTTGTTCTTTCATAGCGAGATGCCCGAAAAAGTGCAAAAGAGCAAACAACCCTGCGATCGCCACCGTTCATACTGACGTCAGTCTGGTTAGCTTCTTGATTCGATCATCGGCGCTTCAGTTTCTTTCCGTCTGTAAGTTTGTTTGAATGAGATAGCTGTGTAATTCTTACCAGACGCCGATATTTCGAATTCTCAATGCCTTATTCGCCTTATCACGGCAGTAACCGCAGGTACGGTGGCTGGATTTGTTGCGGGCTACTTTGAGGGATATTTAGGCACTCAAATATTCTTTTTGCACAACATCATCGTATATTTAGAGGCATAATATACCATACATGGTTTTTTCTTTTTGCTGAAAAAAAAGTAATTGTTGTGGGACCGTTTCATGGGCGCTTCATCACGTCTCCCGCCACAAAAAAAAAGTATCGAAGGCAGTGAATGTGTAATTCTTTTTTTATATAAATTTTGGACACCTTATTTGAAGTTTCATATGTACTCCGATTCATGCAGCCCGCGCATGACAGATCATTGGGTTCTTAGAAATTGAAGATCTTTCACAGATGCTGCAAGAAAGCTATACTCACATGTCAAACTGTGCGTTAGGCCATCTCTCTGGGTAGGGAAAGGGCACATAGCATTGCGTAGACACTCCCACTCTCCCTTGAGAGAGAGAGGAGTGTAAAGAAAACCTGCAGTATAGACCTTATTGCAAGGGCACCGCCATATTGCCAAGCAGGCGGTGCCGTCTTTGGTCTGGCAACGCAGTGGAGCGTGCGAAGCTGCGACTTTATACGAAAAAAACAAAACTCGTGCTGTTGCAGCTGCATTCGGTTTTTTTGTTGTTGTTGTTTTGACGCACTGAATTCAGCCTTTAATTGTGAGGTAGAGGTAGAAAATTTGTCAATGAGACGGCCTATAACGTTATGATCCATTCGGGGTCAAATATGATGATATACGACGTTGTGAGCGTGGCGGAAGCGGTCGATCATGGTCGTGTGTTTCCACATCACAATGGAATCACATCACTATGGAATTAGCCACATACCACATCACAATGGAATCAGCCACACTTCAAGCATGCCCGACTCTACTCGCTTGACCCTAAGCTAAGTCTTCAAGTCCCGTCGAGGCTTTGCCGAGCAGACCAGACCCTGTTATGTAGGCTGTGGTTGGGCGTTGCGTTTACCAACGCCTACGCTTTCCACATTGGGATGGCCGACACCGCCACCTGTGGCCACTGTGGCAAAGAGGAAACAATCAAACATATTCTTTGTGACTGCCTAGCGTATAGTAAACAACGACTATGCCTTCGCAAAGAACTCAACAAAGTAGATGATCAACCTCTGTCGGAGCAGGGAATTCTGCCCTATCGACAGGATGCGACTTCACAGCAGAGGGCCCTGAGAGCGCTACTACACGTTTTGCGATCGTCCGGCCTTACTGAACGGTTGTAGCTAGGATGCCCTTCCTGTGTGTGTTTTCATTTTCTTATGAGTGCGCGTGCGTTTTTTTTTTCTCTATCAACCCCCTTTTTCTTGCCCCTACTTCCCCGCCCCCAGCGCTGGGTAGCAAATAAGATGCCAATATCTGGTTAACGTCCCGGCCTTTCCTTTCTCTCTCTCTAACGAGTACTGTTTGTGCAAATGTGCCGGACCTTAGCAATGATGAAGGGGCTTGTACATGTGATTGCTTGCGATTATGGCACATGGTAAAGCCAATCTTTCAATGAGGCTTCTTACACAACATCAGAATCAATCAGCCAAGCTAGCTATATGCAAAGCATTACTATACTCTAGATAAAATGCACCGTTCGCCTTTTTCTGAGTACGAAGAACTTCTCCTGTGAAGATAGTGGTAATCAACTCTGGTGGGCTCTAAAATTGCCCGTCTCGATACAACAGCCAATTGTGAAGGCCTGTATTGGCCTTCATTTTTTAAGGGGGGGGGGAGGGAGGACTTTTTCGCTTTTGTGACACCAGATGCCCCTTGGTCTACGCCAGTCCTCTCGTTTTGGCCACCAAAACATATGGCGCGTGCTTCAACGACGCAAGTGCTCATGCGCGGAATTCCTACTCAAAAAAGGGCTATTTCGAGACACGCTGAAGAAATTCATTACTGCTCAATCCCGAAAAAAAAAAAACATATGCGCATAAACATTTCCTGTTACCTTTAGCCTGCGTAATTACGCAATACGTTTGGAGCATAAAAGCAAGCGCGTTCAAAAATAGCCTCCCTGGCTCAGGAGTTTCCCCGCCACGTTTGTCTATTGGCTAAAGTACTCGGCTAAAGTACTTTTGATGGAGAAGAAATTCTGTTGGCCCGTATGCTCAGAATTAGGTGCACGTTAAAGAGCCCAAGTTTTCAAATTTTGTAAAGCCCTTCACTCACGTATATATATGGTGGTTTTGGGAACTTAAGCTTCACATGCCAATCATCAATCATGGCTCAGGAGTTCAATAACCGAAAATGTATCTACCGTTGCGGAGAGAACGAAGTAAAACTTTTTGAAATACAGAGTTGATAAGCCGTATCAACTTGGCATCGACCATTTTGGAGCAAGTGTAATAAAATCACCCATATTTGAACATGTCTTAAAATTATTTTCTTTGCTTTACAAATTGCAATTCTTTTTTTTTTCACTCTTCATTAGGCATATATTCCGTACAGAAGGTGTCTCCTTTGGAACGGTAGTATTTGTAGGTTACATCAATATGAACTTTGAAGAACGCCTGGTGATGAGCTTTGGCTCTCCATGATATATTTCATAAACATTTTTTGCGTCGTAAATCATGCAGGCAAAAAGAACACTCAGTTTTTTTTTTCACAAAACTGAGTGCTATATGTATGAAGTATGAACTACTCAAAGACACATTAAACACCATTTTTTATTTTTTTGGATCTCGTGATATCACTCGTTTGCGACAGGGACGTAGCCAGTGAATAGCATATTGGGCCCATTCCTCCTCCCGTCTCCTCTTCTAAAATGTTTTGTCACCGTGTCATACTTCTCGGCCCGGCCCAACTTCAGCTCCAAGAGATCCTCTGCCCCCCCAAAAAATCTCTATGGGTCCCTGCTCTGCAATAACCTTGGTTTGTAGACTAACATTGATGCTTTCGCAGCAGGTTCTGTGATAGACTAAAATTGTTCTGTGACAAGAGTGTTAATGGACAACAATTTAAACAGAAGGTAGCGACATTGAGGCAACCAAGGTAGCGAGAAAAATATGAAAAGCCTTTTTCTTTCTTCACAAAAATGAATTCAACGTTGCTAGCACCTTTCCTCTTCTTTTCAGAGGTTTTTATTTCTGCCACTGCCTCACGCCTATTGTCCATGATGTTCCGCATTCCGTTTAGACACGCTCCATCGGAGGTGGAACTGTAAACCGGTTAAGTTTCCGGCTGTCTCCGAGATGGGCCGGGATTCCCCAATATCCGTTTCTAATTTTTGCATTAGGTCTAAAATGCGGAACTAGGACAATTGGCGGCGGTGGTCGTTCACCACGCAGTGCTCAGCAAGTGCACTCCTTTGTTACTCGAACTTGTAGACGTCCGTTGTATGTTGTCACATGCTCTCCAAGATGCTCTTTTCTTTCCCCAACTACGAAGCGTGACATTCAGCACCTTGAATGGAGTAAACTAGTCTACGGCCTTGCCTTCAGGTAACCTGCTTCAGGGCATGGAAAGGTGCAGGGGCCTGCAATCTGGCTTCTACTATCCCAATACATGCAAAGCATGTTAGTGTCTACAATTAGTCATGGAGGATTCTACAGCTTTCTTCAAGCTTTTTGGAGCGATGGCCTGAAACTCTCGATATGGAGTTGGGGCGTTTCAGTAATTTCTCTCTACCATATATAAAAAAAGAAAGCAACTCTATCCTTGCTTTTATAAATTCGAATGCATTTCTTTGTCTGGCTACGTCAGCCGTCCGTCGGCATCCGTCAATCACCCTCTCCCATAGCAACATCAGTGAGCGCGCGTCCCTAGCAACTGGATCGCCCACCTTCGTGACTTAAACATGACTTGGCACCACCACAAGGTCAACGCCGAGCCTAGCTGTTTGTTTTGTTCACTTCATAGTATTTTAATACCATTCACGCTGGCTACTATGGCTGGAAACACATACCGCGGTTCTCGCGATACAAAAACAGCACTTGCGGCGATCGGTGTGGTATAGGAAAAAAAACATTCTTCTAACCCTGGGTTCTCAAGTGCAAAACGCTGTTAAGGACGCTCCCCAATGAATTGACATTACTTCAAAAGAATTCATAGGGGTGGGTTCAGGGAGATGTTAAACGATGTTTTGGTGTCAAGCTATCACCAGATGTCAGTTATAAACAGTGTTAGTGGTAATACCGCTACTGGTAACGCGTACTTTCATTGCCATAGCAATTATATGGCCACTCTGGGCTGAATTACGCCGCTGGCGTCACCGTTGATGCTGGTGTCGATGTCATGCACCGTGATTGTATACGTATCTAGATATAGGAAAACGAAAGCAAGAAAACAATCCCAGAACAAAGGCTACAGCGCGTGGAATCGAATGTAGGACCTCCGCGTCGTGAGTGCGAGGTGCTAACCACTGAGCCACCGAGAGCTACCTCCTTAACTTTCAAACGGCAACCTATTTATACGCACCACTTACCGCTGTGTGCGGGATCTCTAGGGACTCTCATTTTATCAGTATTATCAAAAATATGGCGCAGTGAGCGCACGGCGGACCTCATCTCTCACGCGTGCTTTGGTCAGCATAAAGATCGCGCTCATTTATATTGCAATGGGGAGAATCAGACGTCTTGGCTAGCCTTTGAGTTTCGTCGGAACGATTTTGTTTTTTGTTACCGGACTCACAAAGGCTACTGCATTCGTTGCACAGCCTCCATTTGCAAAAAAGGTGTGCTTTGCAGACACAGCGAAGTAACAACTGAGACGCTAATTCGCGTTATTCTGTACCCGTGAGCACGTTTCGTGCCTCCTTTGGGCATTTTAAACGCGGGGCACGTTTCGATCTGCTTGACATTCTGCACGTGACTTTCAACGTTTTTGCTATCGCCTTCATTACTTCGACTTTTCGGCAAAGCTGTGACTTTTTTTCAGTAATGGGCTGAATCACGTTACTTGTTACTGTTTCAATAAGGAGGTGCCACTCTCCCTTAGCTGTGTGCGTGTGTATACATAATATACCCTTTGTTTTTATTTTTCGCTGAAAACATTTGATTGTAGTTTGACAATTCAAAGGGCTACTCGTGATGTGTCCCTCCACGCAAAGAGTAATATTGAGGGCAGCGAGGACCTATTACCTGTTTGTTTTGTTTTTCGTATGGCATTCGGACCCATTCCTGAAAGCACCCTGCACAATATGAATCAGGTAGCCACGCTTTACAAGACCTGCGCACTCAGAACATGTAACTCTTTCGCAGATGACGTAAGAAAGTCATACACTGACATGTTACCCTGCGCCCTTTTCCTTGATAGAGCGAAGACATGTTCAAATAAATGCTTCAATCTTCTCCGAAACCTAATTTTACGATCACTTATCGAGCAGAGTTCAAGAACGTATTACGTAGATCTTGCACTGAGCGTTTACCGGGATATATTGCTGAATTTGTTTCTTTGTTTGAACTAAAGTTTTCCGAAAGCAAGTTGGAGCCGAAGCTAGAACCCTCCTATCTCACCAAACAATGCACGCAATTGTAGTGAGATTGCACTCAAATGTAGCAGCGTTCACTGGGTAAAAAATATCGACACACCAGATTTATCTAAGTATTTATAGATTATACATGTTTCGGTATACATTAAATCAAAGGCAGAATTCGCATAGATATTAGAAATAATCCTGCCAGCATTGTGTCCTTTACTTACTACGTGTATTTTAGGTGTCTCTATTCATGATTTATTCAAATTCTCGAACGCAATATTTCCTCTATTCCGATGACTTCTTATAAATTATTCCTATTTCACGTCTTTTATTCATAGATTTTCGCCGGAAAATGTATAAAAGTAAAACTGCTACATCCACCAACTCTCGTGAACGCCGAATGCAAAAGGTAAAAAAAAAACAAATTGTTTTTTTAAAGTCTTCCTTCAATTTGGCGATTCGGTTGATTTGGGAATATTAAAAGAATTGCTACTCAATAAATGATTTTTCCCGGGCATTTCGCTACTTCTTTTGAAAAGATAAAGTGACCAGGCGATGAGTTGCGAAATTCCTAGCTTTGTGAAAACCAACATTTCAGGGAAGAAAGAGGGAGAGAGGCTGGTGGCGCACGTGGAAGGAGCGCTGAAGGTGAACAATAGTGAGAGGGACAGAGTACACGCAGGGGCGTAGTCAAAGTTGAGAATGAAACCTTCATTCGTTAACAGTCCCACACAGCCAACACACGTGTGTATAAGAAGACGACGACTGCGAGGATTGTCACTCGACTTGCTTTTCTTGAAGCAGATGTCGTGGACTCTCGCGTCGTCGAAGAGTTTCTCCGGCGTCTTGGCCAACGGCGAACGCATCCGCCAGTCCATCCCCGACCTGCGGCGCTCGTTCTAGAGTTCTGCACCATCAGGGGTGCAACCGACTGCGATGACCTTCTGAAGATGGGCTGCCAGGCTACCGAATACTGGGCCTCGGTATATCAGGAGTTTGATGTCGATAGAAGCGGTTTCTTCGCCAACCGCCGCCTGGAGGCAGCCCTCAGAGAGTGCGGTTACCCGGTCGCCGGAGACCTCTTGGCTTGCCTGTGTGGCGTCTATTTCAAAGACGGCTGGATTTCGTTCGACGCTTTCGTGAAGGTTTGCGCCGTCGTCGGAAGCGTGTGCCCTTGAAGTAGATTCAACGCAGCACCACCCGAAAGGTCCTTTTCAGGACCACCCTATTTTAAGTGTGAATACACTTTATAAGCGACCCCAAACCATCCACCGCCGTCGGCGGCGTCCGCAGTCTTCTCTCTATCTTTAAATGAAAGAGAACTTGGCGGGCCGCAACGCGACGCTCTACCTAATAAGCCACGGACGCGACGCTGATATCGGTGTCAGTAACGCGCCTTACGTGCCAACCACTGGCACGCGTGTGCACGCGCCTACGCGTCAAAAGCGTCAAGTCGCGCCTGTGGAGGAAAAGGGCGCGCAGCTACTGGCGCGCGTTGACCGCATTGACGCCCACGCGTCCAAGGCCGATGCACAATGTTGCTTGATCTTTTGGCTTAGAACTGTCCAAGTTCAGCACAGAACTGCACGTTCTCAACTGGAGCGGGAATCTATGTTTTAGAGGATATGAGAACACGTTAACAAGTTGATAGTGCTTCAACCACCACAGTTTAGACTATTTTAGAAGTAATTGACATTTCAGTGCCCAAAGTAACTACAGCGGTATGCACCAGAAATCAACATCGGTGCGTGCGCCGCTCCCGCGAATGAACATTCGCGTCTAGCATACTGTACGTCTATCATAGGCGTGTGCAGGGTTCTCCTTGAGGAGGGGGGGGGGCAAAAGTTTGCCCCAGTGCCCCTCCCCAGGTCTGACTAAGCACCCCCTCCATATTATGTTAATATATGGAGTTCACATTGAGCTCTCCCCCCCCCTTCCTCTCTGCGGTGAATGAGGCGTGGCTGCCCTCCTGATCAGGTTTACAAACCACCGGGTTTCTATACCTGCACTACCAAAGTTACTAACAATATCTTGCATATGCTGGTACCTTCAGTATATTTACACAACATATTTTATATCAGTCAACTTATTAATCACGCCTGCAACTTCATGATCTGACAGATTTAAGTCAGCCATAAGACTACAATTGAGGCCAGGGTAGCAGGCTTTCGGCTGATGTGTGTGTTCGAAATATCCTCTAATGCAACAAAGCACACCTGGTTCTTATTGATACAACTGATATTGGCCATAAGATAGGAACCAAATACGGCGTAGAATGCCTTCGGGCATTTCCTGTAGTCGAAATGTAGCCACGGACGCTTGGGTTTGTTTGGACAATTCAGAAATATGTGCTGGAAGTCGGCTCTGGTGCTAGGACATAAGTTGCAATGAGGCGAGGTTTCACCATGTGTAAAAAGAGAGAGAAGAAAAGGAGTCGTTACTGTGGCCGTTTGAAGTCTGCGCCGCAAAGCCTGGTCACTTCTGGAGAGAGATTTATGTGGCGGGGGATACGTTAGGCGGGAATTTCGGTAAAATAGCGTGATATCGTGATAGCTGAGGAGTCGATCCCTGGCACTTCGAAGCGAAGGCAGGTCGCTGTGAGCCCGGTTGGCGAGTGCTCGGGCTTCGGTGTGAGCGGCCGTGTTGCCTGGCTGTCCACAGTGCGCAGGGACCCAGAGGAGGGTGATGAGGCGATCAGGCGGAAGAGATGATTCAAGAATTTTAGCAGCCGGAGAATGAATTCGGAAAGTGGCGAAATTACGATTTGCAGTTTTTGAATCAGAAAAAAAATACTCAGCGGAGGAGTGAACAATGGCTGAATCAATTGCCGCCTCCTCTGCTTCCAGGGATTCTGTCGAATTTTGAAGGGACGCACTAGCGACCAGTTTTTGAAATCCATCTACGACGGCTACCGCGAAAGCTCGATGATCTACATATTCGGCCGCGTCTACACCGACTGCGGGAGAATCAGGAGGGAAGCGCTTCTGAAGGGACTTGGCTCTGGCTTCCCGTCGCGCCCGATTATGTTCTGGGTGAGTATTTTTGGGGAGTGGCGGAATTAATAGGTTGCTGCTAACAGTGACGGGAACTGCGTGCGTGGCCGTGGTGTGACCAGGAACGTTGATTCCAAGTCGGTGCAGGAGTACCTGTCCTGTTTCTGAGAGTGATAGTCTTTGATATTGGCTGAAAAGATGCGCCTCTACAAGCTCTCACAGAGTGTTGTGCAACCCAAATTAAGTTGAAGTTGATCCGTGGCTGTTGATTTAGGGAGATGGAGCGCAGTTTTATAGGCATTACGAATGAGTCTGTTAAGTTGCTCGGTCTCCGTAAGTGAGAGATAGAGGTAGGGGATAGAATAGGTAATTCTGCATAGGCAAAAGGCCTGTATGAGGCGGCGTGTGTCTGCTTCCCTCATGCCGCGATGACGATTGGATATGCGCTTAATGAGGGAAGCTGTATTTTGAACTGAGGAGCGGATTAACTTTATTGTGTCAGCATTCGAGCCATTTTCGGAAATATTAAGGCCTAAAACATTCATGGATTTGTCGGCGTCGCTCGAACTCAGCACGAAACCGCGTCACGCTGGTAGCACTCACAGTCGTTCGTCGTTTCGTTGTCGTTCTAGATTACGAAGCGGTCATTCAGGAACGTTTGGAGTAGTTTTCATGCTTGCTTTCAGCACTCGGCTGTGCCTTCGAAGCGGCGACCATTAGGCACAGCATTCGGAGTCATCGCGGCCTCTGGTTGGTTGGCGCCGCTGTACGCGTGGTGACGTAGCGTACGCGAGGCAAAATATCAAGCCCGGCTTGATCCCTCGCGCCTGCTCGCGTATGCCCCTCCAACGTCCACGCCGAGAGGCGCATTTGACGCTTTTGACGCGTAGACGCGAGCGTACGCATGCCAGTGGTTGGAACTTTATATCTTTAACTCCGCTGCGCGCGTCCCCTTCCCCCTTCGCTCGCTCCTCCGCTCTCCTCGCTCGCTGCAGCTGCGCGCGCTCCCCTCTCTCTCGCGCGCCCGCCTTCTCTCTCAGTCTCCCGTCGAGAGCGGGTCGTGCGATGGATGTCCCGGAGGCAACGCTACCATCAACAACGAATGCAGTACAACCGAATGCCAGCACTGCACCCGTCGTTGGAGGTGACGGTACCGCGGTGGTTTCGCCGACGTTGGAAGACAAGGCGGCGCTGCGAAGGGCTCGTGAGACCGAACGTAAGCGGGCGAAGCGTGCAGCGGATGCCGAACTGCGTGCTCGCGAGGCCGAGTGCAAGCGGGCGAAGCGTGCAGCGGATGCCGAACTGCGCGCTCGCGAGGCCGCATTGCGATTCCCAGGAACCATTACACCATAAAGGCACCATAGTGTGCTTAATAAATATAATAGTGCGAATTAATAAATACCCCTCATAGCATCACCCCATGCATTCGCACTTAACCATGTTCACCCTCGGGGAAATGCTTGGGAGTTTTTTTGCATTGGCTGACTTCGCTGTCACGATTCTTCTCCGTGTAACACTCACTTTATACTTCATACTATACACTTAGCTTCATAACAATTAGTTCACTTGCAGCCTCAAAGCCAAATCTTGGCCCTTCATTACAGTGTCCCACAATGCATACGAAATAGCAGTATTTTAATGTTGAGTCTTGCTTGCTATACTTATCTGATTTATTCACAGTAGCTTATTTTACCATGCAACCACTGTGTGTGTGTTTTCACAACACTGGTGAAATTCGCTCATAACAGCTAATCTGCGTGTTTCGGCGCTTCAGCAGGAACCCACCGCAGCACACTCGCGAGGGGAAGTAGCTCGCGAAAAACTTTATGCTTTCATATTTTAGCTTCACTGCTCTCACACAAAAGCTTTGGGATACTGCTTGTTTTCGCGGCCCTGGAAAGTGTAACTTGGGATTAATTGTGAAGCGTAACCAAGGTACATCAAAATATCGTCATTCTGGACTGGCCTACCAAAAAATCTACCTATAACAATATTGGCACGGTGGCCGTATCCCTTTATGTGGAAATGCGGCTCCCGCGTGCAAATACAATGGCTGCGTCAACGCAGGAGGGCACTCGCTTCACCGAACCAGGGCTGCATGTTTCTCAGCACCTGCTAATCTGACAATGCATGACGCCCGATAATATCTCGACTACAGTAATTCACTTTTCACCTTCTATGACGCCCAAAAGTTTTTGAATCGCAGCACATTGTCCCGATTGAGGCTTCGGAATTGTTTTTCCACTTCCGATAGCTTAAAGAGGTACCATTCCAAAAATAATAAACTCGCCTTATTTACAGCAATGTATTCATGGAGAGACCTTGTTCATAACATTGCACATCGTTTCATAGCACGTGCGAATCGGGCAACAATTATAAGCTCTTCACTGCGTACATTTCCCGTTTTCGATTTGAAGGAGCTCTAAAAACGAACCCCCCCCCCCCCCCCCCCGCCCGCCCTGTCGGTGTTGTTCATTGCCACTTAGCCCTTACAACAGTCGAGCTCGTCAATAAGGAGAACTGTGGCGCACTTCTGCTTGGTTTGATAAAGGAGTTTGTTCGAACAGTTACAGGAAGAGAGTTGTCACCAAACGAAACTTCCCGGCACGTGCGTGGCCGCCATGAAAATAAAAGACGCACATGAAAAGCTACCCACTTCAACGTTCAGGCACCCTTGTGTTCTGTCACCCTTTTTCCAAATACAGTTTGAAAGTTCACAGCGCTGTTCAAAAAAGGGAACAGAAAGGAAGCTTGACGAAAAATCTAATGCCCTGGCACGTGCGTAGTGAATCGTCATAAGTTCGGTTAATGTCGGGAGAGTAAAGGTTGCAGAATTAATTAAAGAGTGTATAGGCAAAATTTAAGATGAAAAAAGAAGCACATTCAAATTGACGTGGCAAGGCTCCAAGCTAACTAGCAATATTTTAATGCGATAATGTTTTGACGCAAGGGGGATCTTGCTAACAGTGCAGAATTAATGTACTAAAAAACTGCGTTTCTTTTTCGTGTCTCACCACCATACATAACTGTGGCTTTGCCTTCAGGCAAAATAATGACCTAAATTACATATTTACACTTTAAACACCCACCAACCACCTAAATTCTTTATTCATATATACCATTACTTTAATGTCGCTTAGTACTGCTGTCCCTGTTACGAAATATTTCAATTCTGAGAAGTATACCAAAATATAGCTTTTTAATGCTAAGAATATATAATCTAAAGTCTGAAAACGGTCTTGTGAACCTTCGAATACCAAGAACAGAGCAGATCTGCTAAGCATTCTGCTCGTACAGGGGCTTAGAGTGGAGATAAAGATGCACAAATTTCCTGGTTCGTCAAGTTATCCAGGGGGCTCTAAGAGTTCGTAAATAACACGTTTTTAAGTCTTTTCTTTGTTCAGCTGCTTTCCACATGCTTCAGCATGCAGGCACTCCATCTTGAGCGGGCATTCTTTGCGAAAAGGATTCGATCCTTCTGTCGTGAAAATGGCGTTAACTGAAGGAGGGATGTCCGCCAACTTTCAAGACAGGTACTGTGGAAGCTTAGAAGCGTGGGTCAGTTTCTTCACCTTTATGCAGGCACCGTAGTTCATAGCATCGAATACCGACTACTCTAGATAAACAAGTTTCAAACCTGTTTTTCTTTATAGGGTCTTTTTTTGCTAGCTTCGTTAAAGTATTATGCACCAGCTCACGAAAAGGTCGCTGCTCTTTCCTCTGGTAAGTTCCGCTTACCATATTTGCAAGTTACACTATTGTCCTTCAGTATATTTGCTCGGCTTCAATGATTACCCTGACTAGAATGCCTCAGCGCAATATTCTCTATTCGTCCTCCTTGAACAAGATTGGTTCCGGAAGTCAATTATGCTAAGATCTTCAAGAAAAATTTGATGCCTCAAGAGAAGCACAACCACACCTGCACTGAATTTGTTTTTGTGCGGACATGCAAAGATACCTAAACACGCTGCAGAAAAGGGAGAGCGCAACATGGCAACTACCACATGGAAGAGAACAACACCTGCAGGCTCTGCACCAAGCTCCCTACCGGGCTGCAGAAATTAGGCACTTCTTCTTCTAACCACTACCACCACCACAGCAGGTTCTCACAACTGCCAATGAACATGTAAAGGCCAGTATCGCTGTTCCAGTCAGGGCGAAACGAAATTCCTGATAAGAAAGTAGAAGCGCTTACACCCCTCTGATCTCCGTCGTTTATGATGACATCAGCTGATAGGGACGTCAATCTGAATTGTGATTCCGGTGCTTCAGTTCCATTTTGGCCCTAAGTTCTGGAATGACTTAGCACGACCTCACTTTTACGAGAATCCGACATTTCAACACCTAAAAGTGGCATTCGCTGCGATGAGAGACCTCATATTTCAACCATCCGCTTGTTGGGGCTATTTAAATATTTAGCTATACTTATAAATTATATTTAAAAATGCCGTGTATTATGTCAGGATAGCTACAATTACACCTCATTGCTCGTAATATGTGTCTTCTATCACCATGGTCTAGTGCTTACGCTGCTCTATTGCTGTCCCAAAGTCACGGGTTCGATCTTTGCGTGGCAGTCGCATTTCCATGATGGCGAAAAAGCAGAGGTTCGTGCAGTGTGCAATATCAGTCTCGCGTTGAAGAAGAACAAATGGCCGAAATTGTCTTTACCCCTCATTTTGGGGTCTTGCGTGATATCTTGGTATTGGCACGTTAACTTTCACATATTAACAATAATCTGTGTCGTGGGGTCAGACCTTTGCGCGTTCACCAACAAAATTACGAAGGAGTTCTCATTTCATCGAGCACCTAAGTAAATAATGTATATATACAAACACGTCAGTAATAAGCGAGCACAGCCCCACTGACTTACATGAGAAACGCAAGGTTAGAAAAAAACCTGCATGTCCGTGCGTGCGACTTTGGTTGCAAGGTACTTTTTGTTGAATATACACACGCATGCAATCGAGACGTGTAAACTTTCTTCAACATGACACTTTCCTCTTCATGCGGTGCATCACGTGACCGACGCCATCACAGAACGGCAGTGGCCGGAGCTACGTTGGCCACCAACGGGTTGTGGGCGTTGTTTTTCGCAATGTTTTATCTGTTAGTGAAGAAGCGCAAATAATTTCCTCACTCGTTACTCCGAAAAAATAAAAAATGAAACCAGTTACAGCGCTACGATATCGAAAAAAAAAACGCAACGGGTTACTGTTTTTGAACTACACAATCATATTTTTATCAATATGTGTTTGTTACATAAACTCACAGTTCCATACTTTTATATCTCAAAGTGATAGTTCATAAAAAAACTTCCAAAATCAAAAAGGATAATATTCAATATGCGCATTTAACGAGTACTATTTGTGCAAACGTGCCGGACCTTAGCAATGATAAAGGGGCTTGTTACATGTGAATGCTTGCGATTATGGCACATGGTAAAGGCATTCTTCTTTTATATATATATATATATATTGTTTGTTCGTTTTTTGTTTTTAGCAGAAAGCAACAAATTTACTCATTTTCCTGTTTTTCTAACTGGCTTTTATGCAAAGTTGTTTTCTTAACAAAAAGACTCGTTCCTAGACTGTTTTCTTCATCCATTGCATTTTTGCCTTCTCCCCCTCCCATCTTACCACATAGTCATTGTGGGGAGAAAAGATGGTTCAGTCGCACTCTACTGCTTTCACTGAAATAGAATTGGTAAAGGTACAGTAAGAACGAAAATCACTCTGGGCTCGATATTTTCTGTTTTCATTTTATCCTCCTCAAGCACCAGATACTTCAGGGTAAAATACAACGAAACTCTTGCTTTAGGTTGTCTTCTTTTAATTTGGAAATTGCGGTAGTTAGGAAGTCTTCGATTGGTTTGCCTAATGAGTGGTTTCTTCTATGCATTCATGTACTTGTATAGAAACGGGCAAGCGACATGGCGATGAGTTGCGAAATTCCTCGCTTTTCGAATACCAACATTCCAGGAAAAAGGAGAGAAAAACTCGTGGCACATGTTCAAGAAGCGCAAAGAAGAAAAATAATTCGAGAGATAGGGAACAGGTGGTGGGTGGAGCCAAAGCTGAGAGTAGAGCCGTTATTCGTTTATAGTGTCACACAGCCAACGCACTTGGGTATATGCACCGTGCAGTGGTGTTTTTCAATCTGACTGCAATGCCAGAACACAATGACTAGCGGAGACAGAACGCAATAGTAGGAGGGAATCATCAAAATGGAATGCGATGCCCGCGTCTTTCTGCCCACGTGATCGGGCGGATTGCCGTAGGGATACACGGCGACGCGTGTGCGCGTCCGTTTTCTGCGTTCCCCTAACGGCCAACGTCAGCGAACTTAGGATGGACTAGTGCCAGCAACGCAGCTCCCTCTGGTCAGCGGACGGTGCCTATAAAAAGACGACTGCCAGGATTGTCACTCGACTTGCTGTTCTTGAAGCAGATGTCATGGACTCTCGCGTCGTCGACGAGTTTCTCTGGCACCTTGGCCAACGGCGAATGTATCTCCCAGTCCATTCCCGGACGGCGGCGCTCGTCCTCGAGTTCTGCACCATCAGGGGTGCGAACGGCTACGATGACCTGCTGAACATGGGCTGCCAAGCTACCGAATACTGGGCCTCGGTATTTCGGGAGTTTGATGTCCATGAATATGATCATTTTGCCAGCCGAGGCCTGGAGGCAGCCCTGAGACGGTGCGGTTACCCGGTCACCGGGAACTTTTTAGCTTGCCTGTTGTTGTTGTTGTTGTTGTTGTTGTTTTAACTGTTTTGCTGTGGAGAGGTTGAGGAGCCTATTGCCTCGGCTACTCCATATCACAGAGTTCTGCAGCGAAAAATAAAAAAATAATACAGAACGGTACCCAAAAATTAACAATACGGAAAATGAAAAAAAAACACATAATAGCACACTGAAACCAGTTCAAATAACATGTCAATACACAGTTTTCTTCACGCAGTTCACACAGTCATAAACTACTTTCACGCACACCTTACTACTCTAATGCCAGTATATACATGACCACCCTTTACATAATACTCATTTCTGGCTGTCAGTCATAGGCGCTTGTCCAGTCCGGTCTCCACTAAAAAGTCTGTCAGGAAGATTATTGCCTTTTTCTGAAGATGCATCTCAGGCCATGGTCCAAGTAGTTTCTTTAGTGTGAGGGGCCGTCTGTCCAAACTTGCTAATTTGTTCCTTAATTTTTCTCTTTCTTTCGCGTATTTAATGCACTCCAAAAGAATATGGCGAACATTTTCTTCTGCATGACCACAATGGCATTCCGGTGAGTTGGATCGATGTATCTTGTGCAGGAAGCTGTTTGTGTATGCTACTTCCAATCTAAGTCGGTGGATCAATGTCTCTAGGTGTCGTGGAAGGTCTGTCGCTATGGAAAATTTTCTGTGTGGATCAACTTCATAAAGTACCGTTTCCTTTGATTTAGGGCTCTCAAACCACTTCTCCATCGAACAATGGTTAGCTCCTTGCGATATAAAATGTCGAATATCCGTCCCAGATATAGGGATTGTGCAATCCCGTCCTTCCTTCAATGCTTTCTTCGCGAGACTATCAGCATCTTCATTTCCCTTTATTCCAATGTGGCTGGGTATCCATTGGAATACGATGTTGTGACCCTGCGATGAGGCATATTCCACAGTTTCTGCGATACATTGTGGTATTTCACCATTTCTGTAAGGTGATCTCACATTTCTGATTAGCTGAAGAGCAGGTTTGCTATCAGTGCATATCACCCATTTTCATGGATCTGGATTCTCGCAGATAAGCTTAACTGCTTCAAAGATAGCCACCAATTCTGCTGTCGTCGATGAAGATTTGTGCGATAATTTGTACATCTTCTTTTCCTGAATTTCGGGTATAAAGACCGCACAGGCTGACGCTTCTTCTGTGCATGATCCATCTGTATATATCTTCGTTTTTTCATTATGCATTACATGAAGCTGATGAAGTACCAACTGTGCCGCTACTAGAGGTGCCATGGCTGCTTTCTTCTTTATGCCGTCTATTTCACGGATAACGTTGAGAAGTGGCAGCGTCCAAGGTGGTTTTGAAGGTTTCCATTGTTTAAATTCTGGTACTACTGCTTGAAATGATGATATAGTATCCTGTAGTCTCGTTGCCGTTCTTTGTGTTAGTGCACCAGATAAAAAATGACTTTCATGTTGCGTGAAAATTCTAAATAAATTTCGAGTTGTTTCTTTAGTTCGCAGTACTGCCAAAGGTGGCTCTCGAGCCTCCGCATACACTAAATCACTGGAAGTTGACCGTGGTAAACCCAGACATACCCTCAAGCTCCTTGCCAATAACAAGTGCAGTCTCCTTTCGGTGGAGGCTGGGAGTCCGTGCAGCAGGGGCAGTGAGTAAGTTACGATGGGGCGTATCCAGGCAACATGTAGGGCTAATAACGACTCTGTAGTACCACCCCATTTGGCCCCGCAGAGATGCCGGAGGATTCGAATGGCCTGATTCACTTTTTGTTCCAGGGACTGGACATGAGGCGACCATGTTAGTCTCCGGTCTAAAATTACTCCCAAGAATTTATGAGTTTTGACCATTTTAATAGGCTGAGTTTGCAGATTAATCTGGAAATTTCCAGGTCTCTTTAATGTAAACGGAAGTATGGCTGTTTTGGCCAGACTCAGTGCCATACCTCTTTGTTTTAGAAAATGGTCTACATTATCCAATCCTTCTTGTAGAGTTTGTTGTATATCCAAAAACGATGGACCAGACGTCCATATACTTATATCATCAGCATATACTGAACATCTGATGTTGGGTGGAAGAATATACGGGAGCTGCGCCATGACTGCATTAAAGAGAGTAGGGCTTAGTACGCTGCCCTGTGGCACTCCTTGGTTGACGACATGTTCTGACGTTGGGCCCTCCTGCGTAACGACAAAAATTTTCCGGTGCTTCAGGAAGTCAGCGATCCAACGCAGTATCTTGCCCTTGAATCCCTGTAACGCCAGGCCTTCCAGAACGTGAACGTGACTCACTGTGTCGTATGCTCGGTGGACATCAAGGAATACAGCGACAGTGATGTTTCCTTGCGTTCGTTGGTTTTCCACATCTGTGACCAAATCCAGAATGCAGTCCATTGTGCATCTACCTCTTCTGAAGCCGGCTATGCTTTCTGGTAGTAGTTTTTTCATGTCTTGCCACCATAAAATTCGTTCATTGATCATTTTTTCCATCACTTTTGAAAAACAACTTGTCAAACTAACCGGCCTAAACGAGTCCAACTGCATAGGGCTCTTCCCTGGCTTTAGCAACGGTACTACCTTTGATATCTTCCAACTTTCCGGAACTTTTTCTTCTTGCCAAATTTTATTATAGATGTCCAACAGGTGTAATTTTCCTTTTTTGCACAAATTAGCAAGAGCAGCGTATGTAACTCCATCTGTTCCTGGTGAACTTGTTCGTTTTACTGAAGACAACACATATTGGAGCTCCTCTGGTGTGAAGCTGTCATCCAGATCTGATGAACTGATCGCAGAGGACTTTGTTACAACCGCCGAAGCTGATTCTGCTGAGGATTTATATTCGCTCGTTTGGGCGGTCTCTCCATTTCTCAGTATAAGATCGCAAAATTCTTCGGCAATCACCCGTTCGCTAACTCCTCGAGACAGCGCTAGAGCCTGTAGTGGTCTCGAGTGGGCTACTGAATGTCGGAGGGCGCGTACCAT
Organism: Rhipicephalus microplus; assembly: GCF_043290135.1. Lineage (NCBI taxonomy): Eukaryota > Metazoa > Arthropoda > Arachnida > Ixodida > Ixodidae > Rhipicephalus > Rhipicephalus microplus. Next base: position 113,013,599 of record NC_134706.1, on the reverse strand, counting down.
GTTCCACAGTTGATTCGCCGAGGTAAATGGGGAAAGTGAGGCACATAAATCTTGCCACCTTTTGGTTGAAAGCTTCTGCAGTTGGTTACGCATTGTAGTGTGTACTTTCTGTGCAACCTTGAAGTCTTCTAAATTACCTGTCCTGCGATATCTTCTTTCAGATCGGCGTCGTATTGCCCGAAGCCTCTCATACTCAGCGTCAACACCCGAATACCCATCTGGAATGGGTACTGTACGAGTTGCTTTTGTTAGAAAATTTTTCATCTTAGATGCATACGTTTCTGCGTCAGAACAGGGTTCAAGATTTTGTCTCTGTAGTTCTCGAAAGATTGCCCAGTTTGTGATTCTTGTTGTGCGGTTATTTCTTGTTTTCTTCAACTTTGGGTGATTGGGCTTGCCTGTGTGGCGTCTATTCCAAAAACGGCTGGGTTTCTTTCGACGCTTTCGTGAAGGTTTGCGCCATCGTCGGAAGCATGTGCCACTGAAGAAGGGGTACCACTGCACCACTCAAAAGGTCCTTGTCAGGGCCACTCTATTTTTCCCACCCCAACCAAGGCATATCAACATATTGCTATTTAGGACCGGCATACTGATAAAACTAATAACTATCTTGACCATAATTGATGGCGGACTGTTTCATGGGCGCTTCTTCAGGTCTCGCACCACAGAAAGAGTATTAAAGACAGCGAACGCGTATTTCTTTTTTATATAAATTTTGGACAGATTATTTTAAGTTCCCTGTGTACTCTGGATTACGCAGCCCGCGCATGACAGATCACTGGGTTTTCAGAGGTTGTAGATCTTTCACAGATAGCGCGAGAAAGCAATACTCACATGTCAAGCAGTGCGTTGGGCCTTCAAACGTCATGGACCCACGCGTCGTCGAAGAATTTCTCCGACGTCTCGGCCAACGGCGAACGCATCCTCCAGTCCATCCCCGGATGGCGACACCCGTCCTCGAGTTCTGCGCCATTAGGGGTGCCACCGACTGCGAGGACCTGCTGAACATGGGCTGCCAAGCTACCCAATACTGGGCCTACGTATTTCGGCAGTTTGATGTCCATAGGTGCGGTTCTTTTGCCAGCCGTGGCCTGGAGGCAGCCCTCAGAGAGTGCGGTTACCCGGTCACCGGAGACCTCTTGGTTTGCCTGTGTGGCGTCTATTCCAAAGACGGCTGGGTTTCCTTCGACGCTTTCGTGAAGGTTCGCGCCATCGCCGGAAGCGTGTGCCCCTGAAGTAGATTCAACGCTGCACCACGCGAAAGGTCCTTTTCAGGACCACCTTATTTATGCATTGGTTGACTTCTCTTTCACGATCCCTCTCCGTATCACCCTCACAAAATACTTGATACTGTACACTTATCGTCACTACGATCGGTTCACTAATAGTATTATAGCTGTATCGTCGCTGGCCCTTTAACGCAGAATTAAAACTGCGATGCAAATACACTGACACTATTTTGCAAGTTTAGTGACGGTATATAGGTTTCATATCGTACTTACACTGTTGGCTATTTTACGTTCACGCGTGTTCGGGGTAAACATTTCTTTCGCAAGGTTAACTGAACACAGTCGGTATGTAAACTTTACAGGTTAAAGCACACCAACAGCAGCTTCATGTGGCACATGGAAAGGGGGGGAAGGGGACCACCTCGCCAGAAAATGTATGCTCCGACTTTTAGCTTCGCTGCTGATAAGGAAAATCTTTGGGCAAATGATACTTGTTCTCGCTCCACTGAAGAGAGAAAAGCGTCAAAATTCGTACGACGCTAGCTCAAGGTGCATAAAAAATGGACATTGAGGGCAAGTCTATCAAATCTCGTTCATGTAACAGTATTGGGTACGCCAGTCTTATCTACTGATAAGCAAGTTCAGGGGTTCAATGCAAATAGAAGGACTGCACAAACACGGCAGCGCACTGCCCTACCAGAACTGGGGCTGCACGTCTCACAGAACTTACTAATCGGGCCATATTGCAAGATGCCCCGTATTATTTCAAGTAGTAAGAAAGGGAATTTCGTCGTTTTGTGTGGCAAAGATAAAGATCGGTCCATTGACTTGCTTCAGCTAATGGATATGTGTGTCCACCTGCTTCAGTTTAAAGAAGTCAGAAACAAGGATATTCGTCACGAGTTGTTTTTTTTTTTCTGGGATTGGTTGCTGGACCCTTGTTAGCCAACATCACTTGATTTGCTCAACTTGGTTTGCTCGAATGTACTCGGGTGCACGTTAAAGAACCCTTGGTACTAAAAATTTTCGGAGCCTTCCACAACGGCGTCTCTCATAATTATTTGGTGGTTTAGGGACGTTAAAGCCGACATATCAATCTAATCAATCATAAGTACTCATGCAAATCAGTACCTGCTCAACGCATGGGTAGAAATTGTCGTTCTCACCCGTTGCCTTTAGAAACTGCTGAAAAACCCTCGCGAAACTGGAAATTTCCGATTTGGCACACTGCAGAGCCACGGAAGACAGGTCCTGCTTGATTTAGCAATTTTCGACCAATGCATGGTTGACTTGTTCTGCGTATCTCATTGCGGCGTCCGTTATCTGCCCGCCACAACTCGCTGTCTTTATCTTTCCCGTAGTAGACGCGCTAACCGAGCGAAATAACTGAGCGTGATCCAAGTTCCAACATCACTGAGCGAGGGGCGAGAAGCAGCAGAGGCAAGCGCTACCAGCGAAGTAAGGAATAGTATACTCACGAAAAAAAGAATAAGAAAAGACATTTCATCAAGAAGCAGTTCTTTACAGGGGCATCAATTTTTCTTTTGTAATGCTTGTGAAAGCGAATACATGCAAACATTCACATTAGCCTCGCTTTGTTCAACCGGATCCTAGAATTCCCGGCAACCACTATGAGCGTGCATATTTTTTAAAGCCGGAACTAGCGCTTAGTTTCTGGAGCCTGATAAAGAGTTCTCGCGCAAGATTATTGTATTGCGCAGTGAGCAAGTGACCTGGTTAAACTAATCATTGGGTCGTAGAACTTGGCTTTCCAGTGAATAAAGGAAGGCATGAGATACACGTGCAACGGAAGCGGGAAAAGAATATGAACGTGACAAGGGAAAGGAGGTGGCGGTAGAGTCGAGAAGTTAGGGGTCATTGGGTGACATTAGCATGCAACCAACAGCTGCAGAGGTGCGTAAAAATTCAACGGTAACTATGGTTGTCACTCGACTTGTGATTTTACCAGCATTGAGTGACGGTCCCTCACCTGGTGGACGAGCTTCTTCGGCGTCTATAACTACGGCAAAGACACCACTTGCGATGCCTCGCATGGGGGCGCTAGTGCTGCAGTACGGCACCATGACGAGAGCCTGCGACTGCGTTGAACTGTTAGAGATGGCCTGTGAAAGTTCTGGGTCCTGAGCAACCGTACACAGGCTCCGTCCGGGCTATCTTTCCAGCGACAACAACCAACAGAAAGCCCCGTGAGCTATCGGGGCACTGAAGGCAAGCGAAGCCACTTGGAACAGTCGTTCGCTGCGAACAAGGTTATTATTTCAACAACTACGCCAAAATCACTTCGAAGCGGGCGTCTAAGAGTGCCGCCATGTTTACGTACACTACGTACGCCTACGCTACCAAGGTAACGTGAGATCTGAAAAATACCGCGCGTACGGGAAGCGGTAGGCGTGACGTACGTATCTGCGCATGCGCACTTCGATTCCGGTATCACGGTACACCCGGTAACCCCCAAAGCCCGGTATACTATAACTCTCTCTTACTTTGAAATTTCCATAGCCTGACGGTAGGTTCGCTGCTCACTGCAGTCTGATTGACGCGCGTCGCTGTTACTTTATCTGGCCTAGCGCGTCCCTTGAGGTAGCCGAGAAGTGTCCCCACCTAAACTGTTTGTATCTAACACCATGGTGTTATTTCCCCCTTCGCGAAGACGTTCGGCTTCGCTAACCCTCGCAACGCCAGCGACAGCCGGGAAAGGTACGCGTACACTAATGGGAAGCATGCTGCGACGGCGCCCCACCCGTCGGCGCGATCGCGTGGCAAGCAGCCATGCGCTGTCCACACTGTCGGCGCCGCGAGATTCTCAAGGCACGCGCATTCCGCGCACCCGTCGGCTCGCGGATCCCATAGAGTTTCTTAAAATGAACCCTTGGGGACTCTGGCGCTGTGATCGTTCAGCGACCACGGGAATGATGGGTATACAGTACACGAATTTGCCTAGTCTTTGTACTTGCTGGCGGCGAATAGTACTTGCGGCTTCATTTATTGCTACTGTTCGGTTTCGTTTTGAAGAAAAGAACAAAGTCTTTTGAACTTCGTGACCCGATTTGAAATAGTAAACTTAAATAAATAAGGTGGTGAAATAAGTGCAACCGCTGAACATTTGCTTATTTTTGTTTCGTGAGAGAACAGCTAGCTCCAAGCCACACGAACACACACGGAGCCAGAAGCACGAAGATTACACAGATACGTATACTACCCATCACTCCCTTGCTCGCTGAATCACCGTGCATTGCAGCTGCGATAGACTCTAGCGCCAGAGTTCCCCTTAGTGTCTACCAAGAAACGCTGGGGCAGCGCCTTCTCGCTGACAGATGGAAAGAGGTGGCACGGGTGAGATGATGCACACGTGAAAAGTGGGCTCGAGATATGGAGAGGGTAAAGCGAGGGAGAGCTGACACAAGGCAAGCGCACGGCAAGCAAGAGAAAACACCAGCGGCGAGGGCGTGGTGCGGACGGAGAACCACGTTACATAGGCTAGCCGAAGAGCTCCTTCGCCTATAAAATCTTGTACATATCAAAATATTTGGTACGGTGGCCGTATGCCTTTAAACGAAGTGCGGAGCTCGCATGCAATAACATGGGCTGCCCTAACGGAGGAGGGCACTGGTTTCACTGAACCAGGGCTGCATGTCCCTCAACACCTGCTAATCAGACCACATTGCATGACGTCCAATATTATCTTGGCTTCAGTAAAGAAGTTTCTTTTCTCTTTCTATGAAGCCAAAAAACACTCTTCGATCGCACGACATGGTCCTGTGTGAAGTTAGTCTATTTCTGCGATAGCTTAAAGAGCTACTGCCCCCCCCCCCAAAAAAAAAAATGGGCTCACATTATCTACTCTAATGTGTTGATGGGTAGATGTTTGTCATAACATGTCACATCGTTCTAGCACGTGCGGTGGGGAATTATTTATGAGTTCTTCATTGCCGACCACTCCCGTTTAGAGTTTGAGAGAGCCCCAAAAACAAAAAGCCGCCGTGCGCCACTACAACCACTTAGCGTGTAAAACAGTCAACCACGACACCAAGAAAAACTGTTGCGGACTTCCGCTTGGTTTAACCAATAAGTTAGTTCGACAGGAAACAGAAGAGCATGGACACTAAACGAAACTTTCTACATGTTAGCCACGGCCACAAAAAATATATGTACATGAAAAGCTACGCACTTCAACTTTCATGAACCCTCGTGTCTTGTCACCCTGTTTCCAAGAACTGCTTGAAGTTTCAGGGCGAAGCCTGCTCAGAGAAGAAAAAAGGAAGGATATTTGACGAAGAATTGATACTCCACGGAACGTGTGTACTGAATCCTCATTAGTTCAGTGAATGTTGGGAAGGTAAGCGTGGCAGCTTTTAACTTTACTGAGACTCACAGCAGAAAAAAAAGAGCAGGGATAAAAGGACCGGTGTTTTCATGTTGCCTTAAGCTCACATATACAAGCAGGAATCACGTGATGCACCCGTGTCCGTTGAGTGCCACCATGCTTCACGATGACATTAAAACACGCACATGATAATAAATGCAGATTCAAATGGCAATCAACTCATAAACGGAAAATTCAGGTGAGATGATGTCTGCAATAACAAAGAATACGTGATGTCCAATATACAGAACTGCTAATTGCGAATGGCCATACTTTTTTCTAAAATATTCGTATCTCACAAAAAGCATAAAGCACGAATCCTCAATATTTGCGTCGATGTGAAAAGACCCTAAGGGATTTCCCAAATGCTGGCTTTATTAAAAGTGAAGAGCGTCCAATTCTCATTCCATTGAGGATAATAGATTTTGTCAGGTGAACTTCTCCATCATTCGCATGTTTTTGAATCACTGGAAGCGCAGCCACCTGTTGAAGACCTTAAAAACATATGTTTGTCAATTTGTTCTCGGTAAAACACGCCTTTCTCTCACTCTAAACTTGGGGGATGAAAGATAAATCACCCCCCCCCCCCCCCAGCTGGCTACGGGGCCGATTCGTGGCATCAATACAGCTAACCCTTGAATACGATCCCGAATTTTTTCATTTATGCGATATATCTTAAATTTTTGCTGGAGCTTCGTGCAGGGATGGTGTGTATATGATTGTTGTGCTGTGAAAAAGACTTAGCAAATGCAAGTCGATGTGACAAGACGCCTGACAAAATTGTAATAATATTTCGGCGCTGTCAGAAGAATCTTGCTTACAATTATGGTATAGTGCAAAACTCCGTTTCTTCTGTGTGTTATACAAAAAAGACAAAAACGTGGCCTAGCCTTCTGGTAAAATAAGGGCCTATAATATTTGTTTAGATTCTAAACATCCACCAACCACATGAATTAGTTATTCATTCCTACTGTCAATTCCACATCTATTAGCTCCGCTGTTCGTGTTACAAAAATTTCATTTCTGCATATATTATAAGATGATAGCTCTTAAATTCTGAAAAAAAAATAGTGTCTAGGACTGATTATCTTTTATTGGAAGGTCAGTGAGACAGAGATGGAAACAGGTGCTTGTCCTTTCTGTGTGTGTACCCTGGCTCATGGTTGAGTGAAAGGAACGCGTAATTACTGGTCCCTCATGCTGCACAGAGGGAGGGGGGGAGAATGGCTTCCTGAATAACGATATGTTATTCCATTGTCCTTTGTAGAGTTTCTCGTTTGCCAGGAGTACTCTAGATATGATGGGGCTATTCGTTATTCATTACTCGACCTCCTGAAACAACGTGGGCTCCACCAACTTTGATTCGCTTCACAAAAAAAAAAAAAGCTGGTGCCCCACGGGAATGACAGCCACAACTGCGCCTAAAACGGCTCTGCTTACCGTGCAACATTCATTTAGTATGTACACACAGGTAAACAAGCACAGAGAAAAAAAATAAGGAGAGATCAAGCTGGTGAGTTCAACCTAAGAGGGCACAGCAGCTGCTACAGCTGCCATCGGCCATGCCATGCTGGATAACGCTGTTCTTGTTCTTTCATAGCGAGATGCCCGAAAAAGTGCAAAAGAGCAAACAACCCTGCGATCGCCACCGTTCATACTGACGTTAGTCCGGTTAGCTTCTTGATGCGATCATCGGCGCTTCAGTTTCTTTCCGTCTGTAAGTTTGTTAGAATGAGATAGCTGCGTAATTCTTACGAGACGCCGATATTTCGAATTCTCAATGCCTCATTCGTCTTATCACGGCAGCAGCCGCAGATACGGTGGCTGGTTTTTATAGCGCGCTACTTCGAGGGATATTTAGGCACTGAAATATCCTTTTTGCACAACATCTTCGTATATTAAGAGGCATAATATACCATACATATTTTTTTTGCTGAAAAGAACTACTTGTTGGGGGACCATTTCATGGGCGCTTCATCACGTCTCCCGCCACAAAAAAAAAGTTTTAAAGGCAGCGAACGCGTATTTCTTTTTTTGAAGATATTTTGGACACATTATTTGAAGTTTCCTGTGTACTGTGAATCACGAAGCCCACGCATGACAGATTACTGGGTTCTTAGAAACTGTAGCTCTTTCACAGATAGCGCAAGAAAGCTATACTCACATGTGAAACCGTGTGTTGGGCCCTCTCCTGCACACTAAACGAAAATGACCTGAAATAACTTCAAAAACTGAGTAAAACATCTGTCCTCTAGCGCACTACCTTTCGTGTTTTTTTTACCACCTATTATCGAGGTAAAAATTTACTCTCGTGCTAACTGAGTTTTTGAACGTAGGAAGAGTAGTAATTATTTACCCCAATGAGGTTTTGAACGAGTATAGAGAGAGTACATTTTTAGTGCCTTCACAAGGTTTTTGAGGTGATTTCTGGGAGTTATTTCCGGTGGTAAAAAAATAAAAATTGACGGGTGCATTCGCCTAGAGTTAAAAAATTTATTAACTAGCAGAATTGATTTGACTTATTAAACGGCAGAATTGGTGACACATAGATTCACATACAGACAAACACGCTCACACAACAAATGCAGAATAATACGCCACTGGAAAAGACTGCACGCGTTGCTCAACTACACTATTGACAATCCGGTATATATAGGCACGACTTTTTGACCAGCCCTGTAGGACCGGTAGGAGAGCTCTTTTTTTTGCATTGAATAACAACAACGGTTGAAGGTACAAGCGTAAACTTAAGGTGGGCTGCAGGTCCCTATTTGTCACACCGACCTTTTATTATAAATCTACCTAATCTCACCTTTTCGAGTATCCAATAATTACTTGGCACACCGGGCTCATGGCCCCACGCGTGTTAGCACTGCTGATGCACAAGTCCATAAAATATACCTAAGTACGCAAACCATGGTAGCTCAATCAATTTCATTGAGCGACGGTGCACAAACACAGTAGCAGCACGTATTCATCACAACGGGCGTAAAGGAGCGGTGCACGCCTGCACACAAGCTTCTTACCGACGGCGTACTAGGCCTTTTCGAGGAGCCCGGCTATCCGATGAAACACAGCTGGCGATCACAGAACACATATCCTGTGCGAATTTCGTCGTCATTTCTGACACAAATGAACACGTAACCGCTATCTTACGGAGACGGGGCGGTGTATGCTATCTTACGGGGACGGGGCGGTGTTGCAACAAAAGACCACCGTCCGGGTTTTCTTCGTGCTCACCGGCAGCCGCTTGTTGGTTCCGTCTGCCTCGTATAGGCTTAGCGCTACATGTTTGAGAACAGTTTGTGCATGAGGTGGGCAATTCGGGCAGAACTTTACTCATGCAGACATCGCCTACTGTGGAACAAAATATATGCAATGCTTCTTTCGCCTGCCCCGGTGACACGCACACACTGGTCACTGGCGGCCGCGGCTCGGTGCCGACGACAGAGTGAAGCATTTTGTTTATTGCTTCTCCAGTAGGCAAGCACGGACGATGACACCAGATTGATTTTGTTACCACTGGCAGATATTCGCTATTCGGCTCGGAAGCGAGATATCCGCGACGTGCAGGTTCGGAGGCGCTCGGAAGCGCACGGTCGTTTGACGATGTAGGAAACACGTGAGATCCACGTGGGCAAGAGTAAGAGTGTATGTGCTGCACGCCAACAAATTGTTATAGGTACCTAATTAGCTGCTTCTCTTATAAGCATTCAGGCGATCTTGTTCAATTTATTCTTTGTTGATCATCAAATACATGTGCGTTCCCCCACGCTGTTATCACGCGCCCAAGATTAAGCTTGCCGATCCCCGTGCCACACTTACGATCACCGTACGCACAAAAACTAGAGAATTTAAATAGAGAGCCGCTATATACGAAACTTTGGAAGAAGTGTCAATCTTGCACATATCTATCACGCCCCAAGAAGGATTATAGGTTCACAGAACGTGCGAACACCACATTAAAATGCCAGCACGCGGTTCATGGAGAAGCATGGTGACCGCGGCTGCCGCTTGTCTCAAAGACCCGTCATGCTTTGAGAGAGATATGGAGAAAGCTTTATTAAAAGTCAATCAATTACTTCAGGCTAGGCTTGTCGCCTCTAGCTGTCGGCCGGAATCCCTGAGACACGGCAGCAGCAAGGGCTTGACTGATTAGGTCCCGCTGGACTTTGGCGTCTGGGCTGCGGAGCAGGGCGTGCCAGAAATCTACAGTGTGGGACTTGGACATTTCCGCATCATGGGGGCCGAATTCGCTACCGCAGAACGAAATTTACTCTGGGACCGGAAAACAATTGGGTGCCACTTGCTGTAGAGTGCGGGGTTTAGGAAAACCCTGATCTGTTACTTTCGAAACGAAACATGATTTTTCCAGAGCGTGTATGCTCTCGGGTGTACTTGCCGATTGATCCTGTAGTGTCCGACGATTTCATGGTATGTGCGCTTATCCTCTCTTATTTGTTCGGCAACTTGGGAGGTTCCAGGGGTCGGCCGGTAGGTGAGACCTCAGGCGACCGAATGAGCCTCCTCCATCTTTTCAGGTCCCCGGTGAGCCGATACCCAGACGAGCGGAATCAGCTCTCTTGGTACTCCTACCATGTTTATTATGCGGACGCATAGCGTGATATATAATATCTAATTATGCGAAATGCGCAACGACTTTGTCGTAAAAGGGTGACTACTCATTACGATCGCGCTACGCATAATTCTTCATTGTCGTCAGCGACCGAATACAAAAATTGCACAAAGTTACTTGCAAGTGTGCAGCGGATACAACGCCTCTCTGACGTAAGATGACATATTGAATGCCTCCCTACTTCAACAGTGCTAAAAAAAATGACTATTTATAGCATAGTGGGTATCCTACAAGTTTACTTGCAGCGGTTACCGAAGAAGTGTTAAAAAAAAGGGTATAAAATGCCGGTGTTCCAGCTTTCGCTGCGACTGTGCTGAGATTTGCGCGCAGGCCTGGTGGATTTTGTATGTCTTGAGCAGGTGCTCAGTGGATTACATTTGCATGCAAAGTTTTTTTTACCATTTACATAAGGTGCGCGCTCAGCCACTGCAACTTGTGTCGTTGACGTATCAGACGCTGGCCGTAAATTGTCGGATCAATTTGCGAAAGCCATCGTTTTTCCGAAGTTCTTTATCGCATTTCAAACAGTCCGTAACAAACGTATAGGAGTATTTTACTGATTTTCTCCCAATGAATACGAACAATATTACTGAAGTTGAAGACAAAAAAAAAAAAAGCTAGAGCACCTGCACGCCAAGCGGAGAGTTTGCGGAAGCATGCAGCCGTGTAGGTCCCACGGAGGCAACCGCACAACAGCGCCACTGTTAGTCCTCTCTACTAATAACTGTGAGACAAGTCAAACAAACGTAGCAAAGCTAAATAATACTTGGGAGCATGCTGTGAGGGTAACAAGGAGAGGGATTGTGAATCGATTACTCAGTCAAAGCGAGAATTTGGTTGGCCCGGAAAGGAGCCCTCGGAGTGGAGCTGCGTTGCACTAAATCACAAGCACACGTTTCCTATGACGGCGCAAACCTGATGCGCGAAAGCGTCGAGCCAAAACCAGCTGTTGCATGTTTGTCTGGTGCATAGGCAAGTGAACAAATGACCGTTGACAGGGATACCGATAGCTCACGGAGCTTTCTGTTGGTTGTTGTCGCTGGAAAGATAGCCCGGACGGAGCCTGTGTACGGTTGCTCAGGACCCAGAACTTTCACAGGCCATCTCTAACAGTTCAACGCAGTCGCAGGCTCTCGTCATGGCGCCGTACTGCAGCACTAGCGCCCCCATGCGAGGCATCGCAAGTGGTGTCTTTGCCGTAGTTATAGACGCCGAAGAAGCTCGTCCACCAGGTGAGGGACCGTCACTCAATGCTGGTAAAATCACAAGTCGAGTGACAACCATAGTTACCGTTGAATTTTTAAGCACCTCTGTAGCTGTTGGTTGCATGCTAATGTCACCCAATGACCCCTAACTTCTCGACTCTACCGCCACCTTTTTTCCCTTGTCACGTTCATATACTTTTCCCGCTCCCGTTGCACGTGTATCTCATGCCTTCCTTTATTCACTGGAAAGCCAAGTTCTACGACCCAATGATTAGTTTAACCACGTCACTTGCTCACTGCGCAATACCAAAATCTTCCGCGAGAACTCTTTATCAGGCTCCAGAAATTAAGCGCTAGTTCCGGCTTTAAAAAATATGCACGCTCATAGTGGTTGCCGGGAATTCTAGGATCCGGTTGAACGAAGCGAGGCTAATGTGAATGTTTGCATGTATTCGCTTTCACAAGCATTACAAAAGAAAAATTGATGCCCCTGTAAAGAACTGCTTCTTGACTAAGTGTCTTTTAGATGCGGAGCATCTTATACTCGCGCCTTGTAGTGCGCCGTCCGCACCGCTTCTCGAACATTCGACAGCTGACGCGCGCGCATGCGCCGTCGCGCCGTCGCCCACTCTTCCACCATCTGTGCATCCCTTCCTCCTCTACACACCGCGCGCGCTTCACTCCTCCACCATCTGTGCACCCTTCCTCCTCTACACACCGCGTTCGACATCTACAATTCTCCTGATTCTCCAGTGGACGCGCATGTGGCGTCGCGCTTCGAGAACATTCAACAGCTGACAGTGCATGCGCCGTCGTGCTGTATATATACTCAAGGTCGGCGCTCGCTCGCTCAGTTGCCGCTCGTCGGTTGGTTTGTACGGCGCGTCGACGTCCAAGGTCGCGGTGAAATGAATTCCAACGAATCCACAAACACAATGATCGACGTCCCTTCGACCAGCGCCGCCCTTTCGCATACGTGTGTACGTGTTCACTCATTTAACACCCCCTCCTACAACCACGTTAACCAATTTAGCCATCGACCCAAGTAAGTCGCAATTTAACACCCCATTTCACAACCACGTTAACCAATTTAGCCATCGACCCAAGTAAGTCGCACTTTAACACCCCGTTAACCAATTATATGGTCCGCATCCTCCTCAGTGTTCCCCCGAGGGAAGCTGCGGGCAATTTTTTCTTATTCGTTTTTTCGTGATTATACTATTCCTTACTTCGCTGGTAGCGCTTGCCTCTGCTCCTTCTCGCCCCTCACTCAGTGATGTTGGAACTTGGATCACGCTCAGTTATTTCGCTCGGTTAGCGCGTCTACTACGGGAAAGATAAAGACAGCGAGTTGTGGCGGGCAGATAACGGACGCCGCAATGAGATACGCAGAACAAGTCAACCATGCTTTGGTCGAAAATTGCTAAATCAAGCAGGACCTGTCTTCCGTGGCTCTCCCGTGTGCCAAATCGAAAATTTCCAGTTTCGCGAGGGTTTTTCAGCAGTTTCTAAAGGCAACGGGTGAGAACAACAATTTTTACCCATGCGTTGAGCAGGTACTGATTTTGCATGAGTACTTATGATTGATTAGATTGATATGTCGGCTTTAACGTCCCTAAACCACCAAATAATTATGAGAGACGCCGTTGTGGAAGGCTCCGAAAATTTTTAGTACCAAGGGTTCTTTAACGTGCACCCGAGTACATACGAGCAAACCAAGTTGAGCAAATCAAGTGATGTTGGCTAACAAGGGTCCAGCAACCAATCCCAGAAAAAAAAAAACTCGTGACGAATATCCTTCTTTCTGACTTCTTTAAACTGAAGCAGGTGGGCACACATATCCATTAGCTGAAGCAAGTCAATGGACCGATCTTTATCTTTGCCACACAAAACGACGAAATTCCCTTTCTTACTACTTGAAATATTATGGGGCATCTTGCAATATGGCCCGATTAGTAAGTTCTGTGAGACGTGCAGCCCCAGTTCTGGTAGGGCAGTGCGCTGCCGTGTTTGTGCAGTCCTTCTATTTGCATTGAACCCCTGAACTTGCTTATCAGTAGATAAGACTGGCGTACCCAATACTGTTACATGAACGAGATTTGATAGACTTGCCCTCAATGTCCATTTTTTATGCACCTTGAGCTAGCGTCGTGCGAATTTTGACGCTTTTCTCTCTTCAGTGGAGCGAGAACAAGTATCATTTGCCCAAAGATTTTCCTTATCAGCAGCGAAGCTAAAAGTCGGAGCGTACATTTTCTGGCGAGGTGGTCCCCTTCCCCCCCTTTCCGTGTGCCACATGAAACTGCTGTTGGTGTGCTTTAACCTGTAGAGTTTACATACCGACTGTGTTCAGTTAACCTTGCGAAAGAAATGTTTACCCCGAACACGCGTGAACGTAAAATAGCCAACAGTGTAAGTACGATATGAAACCTATATACCGTCACTAAACTTGCAAAATAGTGTCAGTGTATTTGCATCGCAGTTTTAATTCTGCGTTAAAGGGCCAGCGACGATACAGCTATAATACTATTAGTGAACCGATCGTAGTGACGATAAGTGTACAGTATCAAGTATTTTGTGAGGGTGATACGGAGAGGGATCGTGAAAGAGAAGTCAACCAATGCATAAATAAGGTGGTCCTGAAAAGGACCTTTCGCGTAGTGCAGCGTTGAATCTACTTCAGGGGCACACGCTTCCGGCAATGGCGCGAACCTTCACGAAAGCGTCGAAGGAAACCCAGCCGTCTTTGGAATAGACGCCACACAGGCAAACCAAGGGGTCTCCGGTGGCCGGGTAACCGCACTCTCTGAGGGCTGCCTCCAGGCCACGGCTGGCAAAAGAACCGCACCTATGGACATCAAACTGCCGAAATACGTAGGCTTAGTATTGGGTAGCTTGGCAGCCCATGTTCAGCAGGTCCTCGCAGTCGGTGGCACCCCTAATGGTGCAGAACTCGAGGACGAGTGTCGCCGTCCGGGGATGGACTGGAGGATGCGTTCGCCGTTGGCCGAGACGTCGGAGAAATTCTTCGACGACGCGAGGGTCCATGACGTACTCTTTCAACAACAGCAGGCAGAATGACAGTTGTGGCAGTCGTCGTATATTTATACACTCGTGTGTCGTCTGTGCGAGACTCTCAACCAATGACCTTTGTACTATTAGCTACGGCTCCATCCCCTCCCCCACCCGTTCTCTTTCTTGGTTCACCTTCTGCGCTACCTGCACTCGCGCCACAAGCCTCTCTTCTTCTAGAAAATCCGGTTTTTAACAAGCGAGGAATTTGTCGGTTCACCTCCAAGTAACCTGCCTATTTCTGAACTAGTGCAAGAATGCAGGGCGAAAACCAGTTATAATAGTAAAAGCACACAGTGATTCCCGAACTACTAAAAAAGAAGCAGTTCTTTTTTTTACACTTAGGTATACAATATTTCCGAAATTTTCCGTGTGCTGCGCTACAATTTTTATACATTTACCAGATAAAATCAATGACTTCAAGGGATGAAAAATGTATTATAAACGATCGATATGGAGGAAAAGTTTAGATGCAGAATTTGAATACATGAAATATTTAGACACTTAAAATACACGTTGTAAATAAATCAGACTATCCTTGCGGGATTTTGCCTAAACGCTATCGGAATTTAACAACTTATGTTTTTTTACTTATTCATGTATATTTCATCAAAATTGGCTGAAATGTACTGTTTCGGATTTTTTTCACGTGAACGCTACTGAAATTGCGCTGAATTTTATAGTTTTCATGCGAGCATGTGGCGGGTGGGGAGAGATGACGAAGTTTGCTTTGAAAACAATTAGTGAGGCATAATATAATCCAGCAACAGATCCAAGTGGTCATTAAGTGGAACATTTATATAATAGGTGCTTCTCAACTGTTCCTAAAATTATCTGTATGAATAGGGCTTAAATAATATACCGCTCCATTCGGCGAGGAAGACCGGTCTGGCAACCAGTGCTAACCTTATTATTGCAGCGTGCCGACAACGCGGTGTGTGCTGGCTGGTGCTTGGACGTCTGTTGTTTGTTGTTGTTGTTGCTTCCCTGTGCAAATGGCTCGTACCCAAAGAAGGGGATTGGCCGATTATAAGGTGAATTTGCCCTAAACTTTCAGCATTGCGTCATTCCTACAAATTTTTTTTGTAACCTAATTTTGATTTGAAATACCGATATCAAGTTTGCAGAAAAAAAAGAAGAAAAATAGTGAGACAGCAATTTAGCAAGAAAATCGTTTAGTCGCAGTGATGTATTCTTGAACGGCGAATAAAACATCCCTGTGGCTGAAACCCAGTGTAGAGGATCCAAATGAAAGAAGATCAGGTTGTGATAGTTGCAAGCCCAGTCTTTGAAGAGGTGGTGCTAGTATGCTTTGCCTGAATAAATCGAAACGGCGACAATGTAATAAAAAATGACTGATCGTTTCCTCTTGATTACAGTAAATGCACATAGGGGAATTCAATAAGCCTGATCTATGCAAGTAAAAATTGAGGGAGGTAACGCGGCAACGAAATTTCGTGATGACAACTTCCATCATCCTTGAATTAGTCAGTTCACTGCGCCAGGGAAATAACAAGTGTTTGTACTCTGGAGAAGCCGTCAGTGCAGGGTCAGATAAATTTTGCCTGATTTTAAGTGTGCGAAATCGCGCCACCGTAATGTATAGTGTATGAGGGAAAATAGGAATAATTGGTGTCGAAAGGGGTGCCTTCGCAAGAGAATCAGCTATTTCGTTTAACAACAAACCTTTGTGTCCTGGTGTCCAGATTAAATGAATACTTCGGAGATGACAGGGGATCAACGATTTAAAAAGTTTCACTATAGGTGAGTGACCAGATGCGGACAGAGAAGAGCATACTGATAATGAATCAGTTATGACTGCTACGATTGGAATGGAAATATTTACCTTTCGCAAAGCTAACTTTATTGCCATGAATTCAGCCAGAAAGACAGGAAGAAAGTCCGGTAAGCGAACTGAAAATGACCAATCAAGTACGGGGCAATATATTCCAACGCCTGATTTTTCATGTGATTGAGATGCGTTCGTTGCTATAATGACATTTTTGGGCAGAGTACCTAAATGGTCCTGCAATAAACCATTTAAAATGCCTGTAGGTAATAGCTTTGCGTGAGTTGAGAAGATATCAAGGTAAACAATTTCTGGAGAATTTTGTTGCTCAGTGAAAGGAATCAGATCACGAACGTGTACATTTAGGGGCTCAAGTAACGATTGAACAAATACTATTTGTGGTTTGGTAAATCTGGGCAATGCACGGAGAAGTATAGGTCAGGATTGGAAATCAAAATAATTTGTTCAGGGTTAAACGGTGCTTCATATAGTCGTAAAAAGGTCTGCACAGTAAGAATGTTAAAGCGGCATAATAAGGTTGGTATTCGTGCTTCAAGGTATAACACTGCATTTGCAGTATACTTTGGAAGTCCTAAGCAGAGCCGTAAAGCCTCTCTTTCCAACAGAACGAGCGGCCGAAGTTTGTAGGCTGGCGCACCAGAAAAAAGAATGCCGCCAAACTCCAATACAGGTCGGACATACATTTTATATATAATCAAAAGTGCCTTTCTTCTCATACCTGATCTACAATTGCTCAACCTCCGCAATACGCCCATCGCGCGTACTGCTTTTGTCGCGATGTATTCAATGTGAGGGCGCCAATTTAGATGTTCATTATACAAAACTCCAAGATATTTCAATGATTGTACTTGTGGGATATCTTGAAGCTTGTAATTAATAGATATGTGCACGGGATCTTTGATTGGAAAAACGAGAATAGCACATTTACCGGTATTCAGGTTCAACATCAATCCATCCAGCCAATGTTCTATTTTATTAAGATATGCTTGCAAGATAGTGTAGAGACAGTGGAAGTCATGTGCCATAGCAAAGAAAGCAATGTCATTAGCACAAACATAGGTTTTCACATCTTGATGAACGGGGATGGTACTAAGCAATATGTTGAATAAAACCGGGGAAAGTACTGACCCCTGAGGTACACCTCGGGTTTGCTTGTGCTTACAGGAAGAGAAACCGCCTTGATAACAATAGAATTCTCTTCTACTTAAAAATTCCGTCACCCATGCTACTATATAAGGTGGAAGTCCATGACACCATAACTGATTAGTCAAGATAGAATACTCTACACTATCATATGCTTTACATATGTCTAACGTTACTAAAGCCGCAAAGTGCTTTTTGTGACGGGCAATATGAATACGACTTTCCAGATCTACATGTGCATGCCATATGGAATATCCAGATCTAAAGCCAATTTGGGAAGAACTCAACAGTTGTTTCTCGTTCATAAACCTAATTATACGACCATGAAGTACCCTTTTAATAAGTTTTACTACATTAGATGTTAAGGCTATCGGTCGTATGTTGTCTAAATTATAGCCTGCCCCCTGTTTCTTAAGCAATGGTATAATTTTTCAAACAATTTTAGCATGTTCTCGGTCGAACTGCTGATTTTCTTCTTCCTTATCAAGATGCCAACCAGCGGACGATCAACTGGGAGCCACTTGTATCATAGTTGGTTGTTCTGAGCACCATAAAAGAACTAAAAAGCAAACTGCCGTCTTAATATATGTACGTATGCAGCACGGATCACCGAATGCGCTGCATTTGCGGTTGATGCGTGGTACATAGTGTTACGTGACAAGGTTTATGTCAGCAAGTGCAGCAATATACCGGGAGTACCTAGCGAACGTTCCGCTCGACCAAAGACAAGAGCATATGGTTACATTAATAATGAAACAGAAGCGGTCAAGTACGGCCCATACCGCGAAAGGGCAAATCATCTAGGCCCCACATGACCACCTAGCCACCTATGTTTTTTTTTCGCTTAGCTTTATTGTTATAACTTAGTATGATATGTTGGGTCAAAAGAATTAGCCTCGTAGCTCAGCTCAACGCTGTGATCAATGTAGTTAATGTAGCTCTATTGACACGGACGAGAACACGCTCATTTCGCAGTCAGATAACCTGGATGACACGTTTTCAAACCATTGAGTGAATTTTACATGAAAATGACGTGCTGGAATCATTGTCGTGAACGTACAACTTCCGTAGGACGGCGGGATTAATCGTGCACGATGTGCAATATGAAAGCCTAATTGTGAAAATAAGCAAGTTATGTCACTATGTGTATAAAATTACTAGACAATTTTTCGCCTGGTAAAATACCATGTCCGATAAGTCGCGCTATACTATACTCACAATGAAACCATAGTTATTATTTTTTTAGGAACACAACAGAATTAAACCACGTTGTTGTGGTTAATTCTGTGTCGTTTCTAGAACTCTCAGTTGGCTTTTAGCTTGGCGAACGACAGAAAAAACCGTACAACTGGTAGAAAAAATTATTTTAAAAGAAATTAACACAAAAATGGCTTTTTTTGCCAGTCATACGTTCAAGCCTTGGGATATTTGGGGCCACATAGGCGGAAAAAACTTACCGTTTCCACTTTTGCGCTGCCGCAATTCAATCAAGTGCCATCACTCTAAAAAGCAAAAAAAAAACATGCTGTAATGAAAGCTATATACAGCATCGCTTTTTGTGTGCGACTACCTATAAACAGCCCTAATTTTGTCCGCACCCAGAGGACGATAAACAATCGAGTTATAAGGCACAATGCAAAGCCGATCAAAACATAGACCACGGTTTGTGAGCAACAAATAAATGCCACCGTCATAGAAAAATTGCAAGTGCGTGCTCACGAAGAAGCGCATGTACGGGTGGTGGTCGCTGCGACAGCACGAGCACACCACGAGTGCAAGAACAAACCTAAATTTTACAGTCCAGGAAAAAGCAACCCTTTGTATATACAAAGGGTGTCGGCACTTGCTTGCTGTGCTGGAATGGGACGAATTAATATTACGTTGTTCGAACAGAATGTGCTGGAAACATACGACCATGATCGACCACTTACGACACGATCGCAACGTCATAGATCATAGTATTTGACCCCGAATGGATCATAACGTTACAGGACGTCTCACTGACTAATTTTCTACCTCCACTGCATCACTAGGACTCAATTCAGCGCGCCAGAAAAAAAAAAAAAAACTGACTGCAGCTGCAACCGCACGAGCTTTACATTTTCATAGAAACTCGGAGCTTCGCACGCTCCACTGGGTTGCCAGACCAAAGACGGCACCAATATGGTGGTGTCCACGCTATAAGATCTATACTGCAGGTTTTTTTACACTTTTCTCTCTATCAAGGGAGAGGGGGAGTGTCTACGCAAGGCTATGGTGCCCTTTTCATACCCACACTGTAAGCAAAAACTATCCGAGTTTGAGGTTTTTGCGGCTCATGACGTCTGAAAACTCTCTTGCGTTTTAAATTACCACCTCGTGTAGGAGTAAAAGGTGGTACATGACATAGTTTTACCGCCACCTTTCAGGCAAGTAGTAAAAGGATGTCAAAATCCAGTTTTACCACGTAGGGAGTTTTCTATCACGTGATTTTTAACCTGCGTTTCAGAGTTTATTACCACGTGACTGCAAGGTGCAGCTGCTTCGGTGGCTTTTGCCCTATACCCCCCCTTGTGACGCTCTCAGTGAATCCTGAACGTACGCGAGGACCACAGATCTCTTCTTTTTTTGGCATCGCCGTGCCTCAGGACTGACCGTGAGTCAAGGCACTTTCACTAGAACTGGGGGCAGCACAAGCACAACAAGCGAGAACAGCATTCTGTGAACGAAAAAGAAAAAAAGACGGCGGGGGGGGGGGGGGGGGGAATCTCAAAAGAAGAAAAAAAAGAAAGAAAACCTGCTGTGAAAAGTTGTCCTGCATATTTTCGCGAATTGTTGGCTTTTTGTAGGCGGTGGTGCCTTGTAGACAGACGGTGCAAGAAGCTCGGTATCTGTGTGTCTGGTTGCGCTGATGGATCTCACGTGTTTCCTACATCGTCAAACGACCGTGCGCTTCCGAGCGCCTCCGAACCTGCACGTCGCGGATATCTCGCTTCCGAGCCGAATAGCGAATATCTGCCAGTGGTAACAAAATCAATCTGGTGTCATCGTCCGTGCTTGCCTACTGGAGAAGCAATAAACAAAATGCTTCACTCTGTCGTTGCCACCGAGCCGCGGCCGCCAGTGACCAGTGTGTGTGTGTCGCCGGGGCAGGCGAAAGAAGCATTGCATATATTTTGTTCCACAGTAGGCGATGTCTGCATGAGTAAAGTTCTGCCCGAATTGCCCACCTCATGCACAAACTGTTCTCAAACATGTAGCGCTAAGCCTATACGAGGCAGACGGAACCAACAAGCGGCTGCCGGTGAGCACGAAGAAAACCCGGACGGTGGTCTTTTGTTGCAACACCGCCCCGTCCCCGTAAGATAGCATACACCGCCCCGTCTCCGTAAGATAGCGGTTACGTGTTCATTTGTGTCAGAAATGACGACGAAATTCGCACAGGATATGTGTTCTGTGATCGCCAGCTGTGTTTCATCGGATAGCCGGGCTCCTCGAAAAGGCCTAGTACGCCGTCGGTAAGAAGCTTGTGTGCAGGCGTGCACCGCTCCTTTACACCCGTTGTGATGAATACGTTCTGCTACTGTGTTTGTGCACCGTCGCTCAATGAAAATGATTGAGCTACCATGGTTTGCGTACTTAGGTATATTTTATGGACTTGTGCATCAGCAGTGCTAACACGCGTGGGGCCATGAGCCCGGTGTGCCAAGTAATTATTGGATACTCGAAAAGGTGAGATTGGATAAATTTATAATAAAAGGTCGGTGTGACAATTAGTGACCTGCAGCCCACCTTAAGTTTACGCTTGTACCTTCAACCGTTGTTGTTATTCAATGCAAAAAAAAAGAGCTCTCCTACCGGTCCTACAGGGCTGGTCAAAAAGTCGTGCCTATATATACCGGATTGTCAATGGTGTAGTTGAGCAACGCGTGCTGTCTGTTCCAGTGGCGTATTATTCTGCATTTGTTGTGTGTGCGTGTTTGTCTGTATGTGAATCTATGTGTCACCAATTCTGCCGTTTAATAAGTCAAATCAATTCTGCTAGTTAATAATTTTTTTAACTCTAGGTGAATGCACCCGTCAATTTTTATTTTTTTTACCACCGGAAATAACTCCCAGAAATCACCTCAAAAACCTTGTGAAGGCACTAAAAATGTACTCTCTCTATACTCGTTCAAAACCTCATTGGGGTAAATAATTACTACTCTTCCTACGTTCAAAAACTCAGTTAGCACGAGAGTAAATTTTTACCTCGATAGTAGGTGGTAAAATAAAAAACCCAGGAAAGGTAGTGCGCTAGAGGACAAATGTTTTACTCAGTTTTTGAAGTTATTTCAGGTCATTTTCGTTTAGTGTGCAGGAGAGGGCCCAACACACGGTTTCACATGTGAGTATAGCTTTCTTGCGCTATCTGTGAAAGAGCTACAGTTTCTAAGAACCCAGTAATCTGTCATGCGTGGGCTTCGTGATTCAGAGTACACAGGAAACTTCAAATAATGTGTCCAAAATATCTTCAAAAAAAGAAATACGCGTTCGCTGCCTTTAAAACTTTTTTTTTGTGGCGGGAGACGTGATGAAGCGCCCATGAAATGGTCCCCCAACAAGTAATTCTTTTCAGCAAAAAAAATATGTATGGTATATTATGCCTCTTAATATACGAAGATGTTGTGCAAAAAGGATATTTCAGTGCCTAAATATCCCTCGAAGTAGCGCGCTATAAAAACCAGCCACCGTATCTGCGGCTGCTGCCGTGATAAGACGAATGAGGCATTGAGAATTCGAAATATCGGCGTCTCGTAAGAATTACGCAGCTATCTCATTCTAACAAACTTACAGACGGAAAGAAACTGAAGCGCCGATGATCGCATCAAGAAGCTAACCGGACTAACGTCAGTATGAACGGTGGCGATCGCAGGGTTGTTTGCTCTTTTGCACTTTTTCGGGCATCTCGCTATGAAAGAACAAGAACAGCGTTATCCAGCATGGCATGGCCGATGGCAGCTGTAGCAGCTGCTGTGCCCTCTTAGGTTGAACTCACCAGCTTGATCTCTCCTTATTTTTTTTCTCAGTGCTTGTTTACCTGTGTGTACATACTAAATGAATGTTGCACGGTAAGCAGAGCCGTTTTAGGCGCAGTTGTGGCTGTCATTCCCGTGGGGCACCAGCTTTTTTTTTTGTGAAGCGAAGCAAAGTTGGTGGAACCCACGTTGTTCCAGGAGGTCGAGTAATGAATAACGAATAGCCCCATCATATCTAGAGTACTCCTGGCAAACGAGAAACTCTACAAAGGACAATGGAATAACATATCGTTATTCAGGAAGCCATTCTCCCCCACCTCCCCCTGTGCAGCATGAGGGACCAGTAATTACGCGTTCCTTTCACTCAACCATGAGCCAGGGTACACACACAGAAAGGAACAGCACCTGTTTCCATCTCTGTCTCACTGACCTTCCAATAAAAGAAAATCAGTCCTAGACACTATTTTTTTTTCAAAATTTAAGAGCTATCATCTTATATTACATGCAGAAATGAAATTTTCGTAACACGAACAGCGGAGCTAATAGATGTGGAATTGACAGTAGGAATGAATAACTAATTCATGTGGTTGGTGGATGTTTAGAATCTAAACAAATATTATAGGCCCTTATTTTACCAGAAGGCTAGGCCACGTTTTTGTCTTTTTTGTATAACACACAGAAGAAACGGAGTTTTGCACTATACCATAATTGTTAGCAAGATTCTTCTGACAGCGCCGAAATATTATTACAATTTTGTCAGGCGTCTTGTCACATCGACTTGCATTTGCTAAGTCTTTTTCACAGCACAACAATCATATACACACCATCCCTGCACGAAACTCCAGCAAAATGTTAAGATATATCGCATAAAAGAAAAAATTCGGGATCGTATTCAAAGATTAGCTGTCTTGATGCCACGAATCGGCCCCGTAGCCAGCTGGGGGGGGGGGGGGGGGTGATTTATCTTTCATCCACCAAGTTTAGAGTGAGAGAAAGGCGTGTTTCACCGAGAACAAATTGACAAATGTATGTTTTTAAGGTCTTCAACAGGTGGCTGCGCTTCCAGTGATTCAAAAACATGCGAATGATGGAGAAGTTCACCTGACAAAATCTATTATCCTCAATGGAATGAGAATTGGACGCTCTTCACTTTTAATAAAGCCAGCATTTGGGAAATCCCTTAGGGTCTTTTCACATCGACGCAAATATTGAGGATTCGTGCTTTATGCTTTTTGTGAGATACGAATATTTCAGAAAAAAGTATGGCCATTCGCAATTAGCAGTTCTGTACATTGGACATCACGTGTTCTGTGTTATTGCAGACATCATCTCACCTGAATTTTCCGTTTATGAGTTCATTGCCATTTGAATGTGCATTTATTATCATGTGCGTGTTTTAATGTCATCGTGAAGCATGGTGGCACTCAACGGATACGGGTGCATCACGTGATTCCTGCTTATATATGTGAGCTTAAGGCAACATGAAAACACCGGTCCTTTTATCCCTGCTCTTTTTTTTTCTGCTGTGAGTCTCAGTAAAGTTAAAAGCTGCCACGCTTACCTTCCCAACATTCACTGAACTAATGAGGATTCAGTACACACGTTCCGTGGAGTATACAATTCTTCGTCAAATATCCTTCCTTTTTTCTTCTCTGAGCAGGCTTCGCCCTGAAACTTCAAGCAGTTCTTGGAAACAGGGTGACAAGACACGAGGATTCATGAAAGTTGAAGTGCGTAGCTTTTCATGTACATATATTTTTTGTGGCCGTGGCTAACATGTAGAAAGTTTCGTTTCGTGTCCATGCTTTTCTGTTTCCTGTAGAACTAACTTATTGGTTAAACCAAGCGGAAGTCCGCAACAGTTTTTCTTGGTGTCGTGGTTGACTGTTTTACACGCTAAGTGGTTGTAGTGGCGCACGGCGGCTTTTTGTTTTTTGGGCTCTCTCAAACTCTAATTGGGAGTGGTCGGCAATGAAGAACTCATAAATAATTCCCCACCGCACGTGCTAGAACGATGTGACATGTTATGACAAACATCTACCCATCAACACATTAGAGTAGATAATGTGAGTCCATTTTTTTGGGGGGGGGGGGCAGTAGCTCTTTAAGCTATCGCAGAAATAGACTAACTTCACACAGGACCATGTCGTGCGATCGAAGAGTGTTTTTTGGCTTCATGGAAAGAGAAAAGAAACTTTACTGAAGCCAAGATAATATTGGACGTCATGCAATGTGGTCTGATTAGCAGGTTTTGAGGGACATGCAGCCCTGGTTCAGTGAAACCAGTGCCCTCCTCCGTTAGGGCAGCCCATGTAATTGCATGCGAGCTCCGCACTTCGTTTAAAGGCATACGGCCACCGTACCAAATATTTTGATATGTACAAGATTTTGGAGGCGAAGGAGCTCTTCGGCTAGCCTGTGTAACGTGGTTCTCCGTCCGCACCACGCCCTCGCCGCTGGTGTTCTCTCTTGCTTGCCGTGCGCTTGCCTTGTGTCAGCTCTCCCTCGCTTTACCCTCTCCATATCTCGAGCCCACTTTTCACGTGGGCATCATCTCACCCGTGCCACCTCTTTCCATCTGTCAGCGAGAAAGAGCTGCCCCAGCGTTTCTTGGTAGACACTAAGGGGAACTCTGGCGCTAGAGTCTATCGCAGCTGCAATGCACGGTGATTCAGCGAGGAAGGGAGTGATGGGTAGTAGACGTATCTGTGTAATCTTCGTGCTTCTGGCTCCGTGTGTGTTCGTGTGGCTTGGAGCTAGCTGTTTTCTCACGAAACAAAAATAAGCAAATGTTCAGCGGTTGCACTTCACCACCTTATTTATTTAAGTTTACTATTTCAAATCGGGTCACGAAGTTCAAAAGACTTTGTTCTTTTCTTCAAATTGAAACCGAACAGTAGCAATAAATGAAGCCGCAAGTACTATTCGCCGCCAGCAAGTACAAAGACTAGGCAAATTCGTGTACTGTATACCCATCATTCCCGTGGTCGCTGAACGATCACAGCGCCAGAGTCCCCAAGGGTTCATTTTAAGAAACTCTATGGGATCCGCGAGCCGACGGGTGCGCGGAATGCGCGTGCCTTGAGAATCTCGCGGCGCCGACAGTGTGGACAGCGCATGGCTGCTTGCCACGCGATCGCGCCGACGGGTGGGGCGCCGTCGCAGCATGCTTCCCATTAGTGTACGCGTACCTTTCCCGGCTGTCGCTGGCGTTGCGAGGGTTAGCGAAGCCGAACGTCTTCGCGAAGGGGGAAATAACACCATGGTGTTAGATACAAACAGTTTAGGTGGGGACACTTCTCGGCTACCTCAAGGGACGCGCTAGGCCAGATAAAGTAACAGCGACGCGCGTCAATCAGACTGCAGTGAGCAGCGAACCTACCGTCAGGCTATGGAAACTTCAAAGTAAGAGAGAGTTATAGTATACCGGGCTTTGGGGGTTACCGGGTGTACCGTGATACCGGAATCGAAGTGCGCATGCGCAGATACGTACGTCACGCATACCGCTTCCCGTACGCGCGGTATTTTTCAGATCTCACGTTACCTTGGTAGCGTAGGCGTACGTAGTGTACGTAAACATGGCGGCACTCTTAGACGCCCGCTTCGAAGTGATTTTGGCGTAGTTGTTGAAATAATAACCTTGTTCGCAGCGAACGACTGTTCCAAGTGGCTTCGCTTGCCTTCAGTTAGCTTCGATGACCGAACATTACGGAAAAGTTGGCGTTGTTTTTGAGATAGCTTCCCATTTCGAACACGTCTGTGTCGCGTTTGGTGCGTGGTTCATATTTATTTACTTTTATTATCACTAAAATAAACTTCTAACAATGCTTCGCGCGGTGGCATAGGCAAACATTCTCGTTTTCTTTTTCTTTTCACTGCTTAACTTAATAACCATCTAATAGGTGGCGCCACCATCCCGGCTAGGGCACGTAAACCACGTAAACGCTATTCCGCTCAACTATAAAGACGCTTCCCGCAACGAACGTTTGCTGCACGGTGACGCCATTCCCTTAACCTACGCTATCACGCTAACGCCAAACTATAACTGTCTAATGATAAACAAACGTACCGTTGTTATAGCAACCGGCGAGGCTGTAAGCGAAGCCTGTTGTTAGCGAAAACAGGCCACGCAGCTTCAGCTGCTAGCGTGCCTTGTAGACGCGGCCCTTAACTGGCATTTTATCATTCCCGCTTGCAAAATGAACTTGTAATGAGGTAAGCAGCCAGTAAGTAAGGATAATGAGTGCAGCAAGAAGATGTGTGCAGTGCCCCATAAACATGTTCTCCCAATTTTAATAGCGCAGTACCAAATGGTAGCTCCACTCTTAATCATGTTATGCTTGACGTTCAAGATATAGATAGGAAGCGAGACCATTTTTCTTAAGTTTGTTGCACTGTCAACACATTACCTGGGAAGGAAGGAAAAGGAAGGAAAATAGAGGGAAAAGAAAGGCAAGGAGGTTAACCAGCCTATAGGCAGCCGGTTTGCTACCCTGCGCATGGGGGAGGGATGGGGGAGATGAAAGAGAGCAGAGAGGGAAGATAGAAACAGCACATTCGGCAGCACATGCGCGCACACTCAGTCATAGTCCCGTCTTGTCTTTCGCGGTGTGTGACATTGCTGTTACAGTCGCTTGTTCAAGTCGGTGTCGCGTAGGAATTTCAACAGAGCTTTCGTCGCCTTCTGTTGCAGTGTCTTCTCTCGGGCACTCCACAGAATAGTGTCCACAGAGATTTGGCTGTTGTCGATGCGCGCAAAAGCAGACGCCAGTGACTGTCTCTGGATTTCATACAATGGACAGTCACACAGGATGTGGTGTAGCGTCTCTTCGCAATGACAGGCATCGCAGAGAGCGTTGTCGGCGATTCCTATGACAAAGGAGTAAGATTTTGTAAATGCCACTCCTAGCCATACGCGATGAAGTAGGGTGGATTCTCTTCGGTCGAGTCCAGTGGGCATGCCGAGAGCCATCAAATAGGACAGGTGGTGTTGACGATTCGTATCGATGCTTGGTGGGCACCATAGTGAAAACGTGATTTCACGCGCAAGTCGTCGAAGATTACTGGCAGCATCAGTCCTCGAAAGTGGTATGGCTTCTTTTCGTGTTCCTTCGAGGGCTGCCCGCGCGGCAGTATCGGCATGTTCGTTCCCTATGATGCCGCAATGACTTGGCAGCCATTGAAGCGTCACATGATGCCCTTTCTCGAGTAAAGTGTGGAGAAGGCATCGAATTTCGAAAACAAGCTGTTCGTACGGGCCGCGACGCAGTGCTGAGAGCACAGATTGTAGGGCAGCCCTTGAGTCGCTGAAAATCGACCATTGTTGCGGTGGTTCCCGATTGACCACACAAAGTGCAGCGCGCAAAGCAGCTAGTTCCGCTGCTGTAGATGCCGTGGAGTGGTCAGTCCTAAAGCTGATGGTAACACCTCTTGCTGGGATAACTACTGCCCCTGACGAACACTGGTGGTTCGTGGAACCATCGGTGTATACATGTATGCTGTCTGAATATTTCTCGTGCAAAAGAAGAAGAGACAGTTGTTTCAGCACGGGTGACGAAAACTCAGATTTCCTCCGGATCCCTGGTACACTAAGATGCACTGTGGGTCGAATAAGACCCAAGGTGGTATGGGCGTCACCCCCGGAAGCTTTTCAGGCCTGCGCGTCACGTGACGTGACGTCGACGACGTCACATCCCGCCGGCCGCCCTTCGCTGGGTGGCTGCGCCAGCCGCGAGCGCTTGCCGCGCGCGCCCTTCACGCCTACCGACTCAGGCGAGGTTCCTTGACACCATGTCCGCACGATTTATCAAGGTATCGATTGATTGTATGGTTTAACGCGCCGACGCAACGCAGGCGATGAAGCGCGCCGTACGGGAGGGCTCAGGATTAAGTTTGACTACCTGGGAATCTTTATTGTGTGCCGAAATCTCGTACACACGGGCGTTTTTGCTTTTCGCCTCCATCAGAAATGCGGCCGCCGCAGCCGGGTATCGAAACCGCGCCCTAGTGCTCAGCAGCGCTACGCCTTAGCCACTGAGCCACCGCGGCGGGGGAACTTATCAAGGTATCAAGAAATAATGAATATCGTGAATGGAATAATGCATATTTATTTATCACAGCCAGACGCCGTCTGTACAAATATCACAGTGCGCATTGTTCTCGGTCCAGGCAGACGACAGGCAACACAAGATATTGCCCTTAATGCTGAAAATATGCCAAAAGTACAAAACACAATATCTTGCCACATAAAACTCAGAAAACAAAACAGATTGTACCAGCAAAAACATCCCCGGGCTTTGGAACAGAAAAAGCACACTTTCATTTAAGTTGTAGGTTAGAGGAAAACATACCATTCGTTTATCATAGTAGAGAGAGAGAGGGAGAGAGATAAAGATACAAGGAAAGGCAGGGAGGTTAACCAGACGCACATCCGGTTTGCTACCCTGCACTGGGGAAGGAATAAAGGGGAGAAAAGAGGTTGCAGAAAGATGAGAAGGTGCACACAATCACGAGCACACTCGGGGAGCACACACAGTTTACAGGCGGTCGCTCAGGTTTGTTGACTTAAGATAAAGTAGCAGTGCTTTAGTTGCTTTCTGCGCAACTGAGGCAGATGCCCAAGGTCCTAGTATCTTCTGCACACAAAATGGTCCGGGGTCAAGTCGATTCAAAACCATCCGTAGCTGGCATCGCTGTGTGTAGTAGCAAGCGCAGCTGCACAAGACGTGTTCGATGGTCTCCATCTCCGCAGTAGTCGCATGTAGGAGTGTCTGCCATACCAATGCGAAAGGAGTACACCTTTGTGAATGCAACACCCAACCAAAAGCGGCATAACAGTGTCGCATCGGAGCGGGAAAGTTGTGATGGTAGCTTTAGCTTGAGCGAAGGATCCAGTTCATAAAATTGACACCTTTGGAAGCTGGTAGACGACCAGAACGTGCGTGTGAGATCTCGAGCCAGCAGGTAAAGTTGTCTTGCTGCATCATTCCTTGATAGTGGAATAGGGACTACACGGGTTTCTTCATGGGCTGAGCGGGCTGCAACATCGGCTAATTGATTTCCTGTAATACCGATATGTCCAGGCAGCCATTGATATATAATATCATGCCCTCGTGCTAGAGCTTCATGATGGCAATGTCTTATTTCTTGTACCAGTTGGTCATGGCTCCTCCTACGCATGGCAGACTGCAAACTCTGAAGCGCTGCCTTCGAATCACAGAATATGACCCATTTTCCTGGACGTTCTTGAACGACATACTGTAAAGCAGCCCTTATAGCAGCAAGCTCTGATGCCGTAGATGTAGTCATATGCGACAACTTAAACTTGATTGCCATTTCTGCAGCCGGAATTACAGCGGCACCTGATGAGCTGCTGGATGAGACGGACCCATCAGTGTATATCTGCGTTCGGTCTAAGTACAACTCATGTAATAATAGCAGTGTTGCTTGCTTCAATGCTACTCTGGAGTGACTGCTTTTCTTTTTGATTCCCGCAATTTCTAGGCGTACTTGCGGCTGGTCGAGGCACCACAAAGGGCATGCCGTTCTCGCAGCTGGTGTATATCCTGATGGAATCCTGTTTATGTGCTTGGCTATGACGTCTGAAAACGTAGCACGTGGTCTTCCGGAAGGTAGAAGGGCCAAGTGGTGGTCGAGGACACGGCTAGCATGTCGAATGTGCGCTCTGGGGCAATCCACAACTATATATGTCCTGACCAGATGGTCTTCGGCAAGCATGATTGTGGCATAAGTAGAAGCGCATCGGGGCAGTCCTAGGCAGATACGCAGTGCCTGACCCTGTAAACTCTCCAATGAATGAGTATTCGATTTGCAAGTGTTAGTCAGTACCGGCAAGCTGTAGTGCAATAGACCCAGAAATAGGGCCCTGCACAGCTGTAGCATGGAGGCCACAGAAGTTCCCCATGCTTTACCGCACAAGAATTTCATGATATGCACAATAGATAGCAATCTCTTCTTCAAGTACGCACAATGTGGGCTCCACGAAAGACTTCTGTCAATTATTATGCCCAGGAAACAATGCGTCCGTGCATATTTGACACTCTGCCCATTGATGTAAACAGGGTATGGCGTCATTGGTTTGCGTGTAAACGCCATCAACGCGCACTTCACAGTCGATATATCTAGGCCTTGTTTCTGAAGGTAGGCTGTTGTGAGGGTTGCTGCCCGCTGTATTCGTGCACGCACCTGACGGCGAGTAACTGTAGCACTCCAGAGGCAAATATCATCAGCGTATATGGATAGGCACACCGACTTTGGCAGAACCTTCACCAGACCAATGAGGGCCACATTGAACAATGTGGGGCTTAAAACAACTCCCTGAGGTACTCCGCGGTAGGTGTAATGTTGGGCAGTTGTACCCTCATATGTTTGTACAAAGAAACCCCTGCCATTTATATAATCTTTTATCCATTGAGACATTCGTCCACCAATGCCCATTGCTGCGAGAGAAGTGAGGATGGCATCGTGAGCTACATTATCATATGCACCCTTCACGTCAAGAAAGAGTGCCACTGATATGCGCTTGCGACTTTTTTCTTGTTGAACAAATGTCGATAAATCAAGGACACAGTCAATGGAGGAGCGGCCCCGACGAAAGCCTGCCATGCAAGAAGGGTATTTGGTGTATCGTTCCAAGTACCACTCGAGACGAAATAGAACCATTCTTTCCATCACTTTTCCGAGGCAGCTTGCGAGGGCAATAGGGCGATACGCTGTCAAGTCCAATGGTGATTTTCCCGATTTCAAAAGTGGTATTAATCGACTAATTTTCCATTCTCGGGGAACACTGCCGCTGAGCCAGGAGTTGTTGAAGCATGTTAAAAGTTCTTTTCTAGCTTTTTGTCCAAGGTGTCCCAACGCACTATAAGTAATACCATCAGGACCTGGCGATGACATGCGCTTAGAAGCGACTAACGCACCTTCCAGTTCTTCCATGGTGAACGGAATGTCCATTTCTGGTAATCGCGTCTCAGGAACGATCACGGCGTCGATGCTCTCGTTCATAATATTCCCGGCAACTCTCGTGCAAAATTCTTCAGCCACCTCGAGTTCTGTTTTTCCATGATGGAGTGCCAAAGCTTTAAAAGGGTGCCGTTGTTGTGGAGAGGAGCGAAGACCACGAACTGTTCTCCAGATATATGACAGCGGTTTATGAGGGTCTAGAGATTCGCAGAATGCTTTCCAGCGTTCGCTCTCCAGTTTGTAAATGCGTCGTTGAATCTTTTTCTGGAGCCGCCTTGCTTCCCTCAGATCGTAAATTGACCTTGTGAGTCTGTATCGTCGTTCAGCACGCCTTCGTATAGCTCGTACTTTTTCCAGTTCGATGTCAAACTGTGTTACTTTAGACGAAAATGGTAATTTACATTTGGACGCTTGCATAGCTTCCACTATGGTATTTTCCAGGCTGCAGGCGAGGCCTTCTTGGCAAGCGTTCTCAACACGCGATGCAAACATCTACCAGTCAGTGCCAATTGCAACACCGGAAGAGGAATTTTTTATGATACCATTGATCGTCACGTAGGTGGGTATGTGATCACTCCCATGAGTCTCAATATCGCAAAACCACTTAATTTTGTGAGAGAAGCACCGTGACACCAATGTCAGGTCAAGGCAACTGCCATACGTGAGACCCCGCAGATATGTGGGGGTACCATCGTTCATGATGGAAAGGTCGTAATCGGAAGCGAATGTAACAATGTTCCGGCCCCTGGCATTCATCCTATTGCTCCGCCAAAGCATGTGATGGGCGTTGAAGTCACCGGTGATGATCCAAGGCCGATCGGTTCTCATTAGGATGTCTTTTAATTGGTCGCAGTAAAATCACGATGACGGAGATATATATCCACCAATAAGCGTGAACGAAACTGCATTCTTCTTCACACGAAGACAAACGTACTGATTGTCGTCATTTGAACTTATTGGGTGCGAAAGATAAGTCAAGTCTGTGCGAATGTAAACAATTACTTTGCTTCATTCTTCGCAAGCGGCTGAACAAAAAGCTTCATAACCGGACAATCTATAAGGCGTTGATACGTTTGGTTCACATATCACAAGTATAGGAAATTGATTGGCCCGAACAAATTGGCGAAAGTCCGAGATACGGGACTTCATGCCTCTGGCATTCCACTGAAATATCGACGCACTTTTAACTTCAGTGCGGAAGTGGAGATTTTGTTGAGCCATTGTGCTTATACGAAGTTAGCAAGAACTGGATTCAGTGCATCCAGTATTTGCAGTGCACTCTTAGCAGACGGAGATTGTATGCTGCTCAGTAGCGTGCGAATCGTGGCAATTAATGATTGCACGATTGCAGCCACTTGCCTGTCTTGGTTGGAAAGATCTCGAACCGGGACGATTGCAGTCACTTGCCTGTCTTGGTTGGAAAGATCTCGAACCGGGAGCGCGGACTGGCCGTCATGAAGCTCCTTCGGTTCGCTTGATGCTGCTTCCCTTCGAAGTGCAGGCCACTCTGTCGCAGTTAGGGTATGCTCACTGGCTTTGTCCTTTACAGCCTTTCCCACGGCATGTGGTCTGGGAGGCAAAGGAGGTGGTACTGATGAGGGATCACGCAAACGTGTCGAGGAGGTAGCGGGCGTCCTCGAAGACCGACGTCGACGTGAACGACGCCTTCTGACTTTAGCTGCGGCTTCTCGATGAGATGAGTGATCGCGCACCATCTCCTTTAAGATGGCAATTTCCTTCTGAATCCGCGGGCAGTCCTTCGATGTGGCTTCATGGGATCCATTGCAATTAGAGCATTTCTTGACAGTTGCGACGCACTTATCCGCTTCATGGTGCTCGGCGCAGCGGTGGCATACCACCGAATTCTCGCAGACGCTGCTCACATGTCCATGTTTCATACATTTACGGCACTGGAGAGGCTTTGGAATGAAAGGCCGCACAGCATGTCTGAAGTACCCCACCTTCACATGAGAGGGGAATGATGTGCTCTTAAACGCAATCTTCACACAGCGAGACTTGCCTAGCCGGGTGACATCAACAATTGGAGTATCAGTTGTTGACTTGACAAGAAGTTGTCAGTCCTTATTGGAAATAGCGACATCAATGTCGTAGATCACGCCGGTTACTACATCACATCCCAAGGGAACATGAGAGCGCACCTGGTTGCCGTCCAAGTTAGTTACACAGCGCAGAACGCCCAACGCACTTGAGTGCAAAACGTCCACAGCCAGTATATTCTTTCTGGCGTTCACTCTTATGTCAGTGATCTCATTTGGCACGAGCGTTTCCAGAGACCTCGACACAGACTGTCTGTTAAGGCGTTTCATGCTGTCGGTAGGAAGTGCAGGCAGAAACAGGATGGTATAAGTGTTCGATTTTGGCGCTTCACTTACAGTTTCAATAGTTGAGGATGAGGATGTCCTCATGTTCCTTCTCTTTGCCTTGCGGCTCAGCACAGGTTGGAAACCGTCATCTGAGAAGTCCTCACTGCTGAGATAGTAAGCATGAGTATCTTCACTGTCGCTGTCGCTCGCTTGTCCCATCCGCTTCATGGAGGCGGTCGCCGCTGACGCCGCTGGTGCCGGCAGGCGCCCGGGGTGGTCTACTTCCATCCCCTCCAAGGGAGCAGCGGAAACTGACCAATAGACTTAAATTACAACTGAAATACGCCGGAGTTAGCAGAAGCAGCTCCTATTCATAGTATCCTATGAATATAGTATCCTATCATAGTAGCAGTAGCAACACAAGGTATCAGGTTTAAACACTTGCCAAAAAATACAATACATAAGAACACTGGTGACTAAATTGTGGTCCACAGCATGATAAATGACAGAAGGAAAAGTAATTGTACTGCCACAGGTAGGTGCATGTCCTAGGGAAAAAATCAAACAAAAATCTAAGAAAAAACAAATCACAGTGCACAACATGTCTGTACACAGAGTGCACAAGGAAAGTGTACACCGCTTAGGTACCAAAACGGACTGTACAACTGCTACAGTAGGCACCGAGGCAGTTCGAGTTAAAAAAAAGAAAAAAGTACAGTACTTTTAAAAGCTAACAACTTGTAAAGAGATACAAAACTGGAAACAAGGCTCATTTTACATAAGGCAGAAGCATACCAAGGAAATCAAGTCATGACATGCAATCAAATACACTCTGTGCAGTTTCACAAGAATAAATGTGAAGAGAAAGACGCGACACTTGGAAAATTACTTTCCAAGAAAAATTCGGGCCTTTCTATTTTTCGCCTTCTGATCTTTTTCAATGCGTAAAAGATCGTTCCTTTGCTTGCACAAGTTGTTGAGCATTATATTTGCTGCACAGTTTGCAACCAATGCGATGAGGAGCTCGTAGGTGTGCCCGTTCTCACACGTATCTATGTCCTCAAGCCTTGGCAGAGAGTCCAGTGTAAGTAGCCGAACGACATTCTTTTGGTTCGGCCCATGGAGAAACTGGGTAGAGGTACTTTCCGTCATGAGCTTTCTAACTACAACCTCCGTGTACATAACTACTGCGATTACAAGAGCAGAAGGAAATTTGAGGCCACCCCGATCCAGTTGTGCGATTAAAGAATGGGTGTCCTCTCCTGTTTCGGCCGTATTTCCGGTAACGACCAACTGCCTCTGGCAGCTTTCACACTTGAGAACTTTCATTGCAGCGTGTGCACAATACCCACCAACATAACCAATCACCGGCATTTGTGCTCTGAGCTCATCAAGGTCAGCATCGTTAACATGAACACTAAAAGAAGTGCCCGCATCCCTGACACTGTCCATCTCTTCGATGCCTCTGAGATCATCGTTGCTCATCCTTGGAAGGGCATTTTGAAGGCGAATCCTTCCCTCGGTTTCGCAAAGCTGGCGAACAGATATGTGATACTGCCCACCAGCCATCTGCCTGTACTGTCCAAAGCGACTCTCGAGGGGATCCGTCTGGACTTTCCCTAGCAGAATATACTTAAAGTGAAGCTCACTAACGCAGTACTTCACCAATGCCAAAAGGGATTGAGCAGAGAGCCTCAAGGCACTCAATGTCTCCTGGGTAAGTACTCCGGTGTCGTGCCTATAAAATTCCCACACATCGAGCCATGTGATAAAAGCGCTTAGAAAGCTTGCCTTTGGGTTATCTGTGTGGTTTGACATGGGCTCTTCGTAAACATTACGGTGATGGAAGCCCTTACTAGGTGTCTTTACATTGACAATGCTCCACCAACGAAGAATTATTTTGATGAACTCGGCGGTTGCTGTAGCATGTTGAAAATCAGTATGACCCTTGCGAGCGGCCAGGGCTTCGGCTACGTGCGGATTAAAAACCTGCAGTACGAGTTTGACGTCCTGTCGTTCAAAGCTGCTTGGATTTAGAGCTTTTGACGTCAAGCCATACCCAGACTTCAGAAGCAGGGGTGACTCCTCTTTGTGCAAATCTCTCAAATGCTTAAATGAAGCAGTCATCTTGCATTCGGGATGAACTTCATTGTTCAAAAGCTCGAAGCGTGGGTAGAAAAAGCAAGTTCCAGCATTTTTCTGGTTGAGCCAATTATTTCTTATGCATTTAAATAGATGTACAGCATCCACCACGTAAAATAACGGCCGATTTGGGTCTGCCGGATGCGGGTAAACAGGGCTAAGCTTTGGTTCTGGCAGAAACATCTTCATTGCCTTTCTGTTCAGCGAGTTATTGTCACAGACAACGGCTATGACCCTGTATCCAATTTCTTCTAAGCCCAAGATCACCTTCTTCAGCATGCAATGAAGATCTTCACCCTGTAAGGTTTTAACCGGAAGAATGTGCGCCACCTCCTTGAATGCGCTCAGCAAACTTTGTATCATAAACACGTGCACCGATGTGGCCGCTTCGTTGGAGTTAACTGCTGCACCACATATGTTCCCACCTTTGTAATCTAAACAAGGTTTGATATGAATCTCGTCAAGCATCAGCGTCACAGTGTGTTCATGTGCCTGCAGATGTTTGAATCTCTGAGACACATACTGAAGGAAAGTGTCGTCAGAAGAATCAACTTGTGGGCACATTTGAATAGATGAGCACATATTTCTAATAGTGCTTGGTTGGGGCAAAGTTAGTGCACCTGTGCTTCTCAGGAACTTGTAGGCATGTGGTGATATTGTACGCAAGATGCATGCAAAGACCATCACCTGTGCGCTATACTGAATGCGCTTTGCAGAAAGGAGTAGTAGCTGCTCCTTCATAGAGTTCACCGTCTCTTTCTTGCCTTCATCAATGCTGGCTTCCAATTTGTCCAGAAGGGAATGTATTGCTTGAGCCAGGTGGCGATAAGTGCAGCGCTCCTCAGACAGCATCGACAGGTTGTTCAAAATTTCCAACAAGGAACTTACTTTTTGAACTGAGTCTGGTACAACAGCGCTACCAAGGTTCTTGATTGGTGAACCTTGATAGCAGGCAATGACTTCAAGGTTTGCAAACACGGTCAATGACGCATTCAAACAAGGTTCACGATAGTCGATAATGTTCAAAAACATGGAGCACTCTTCTTTATGAATCACAGTCCACTTCGGAGACACTGACACCCCTTGCAGGCGAGCCCTTAGTTCTTCGAGGGACGAAAACCGGTCTCGTTCTTGCTCCGCTTCATATGACGCCAGCGACTCTTCTACAGCACGGGCGAGTTGGGAGGCTTCTTGTCGGCTCCTCTTGGCGTCAGGGGTTTCTCTCGTGCTCTGGTCTCGTACTGATAGGTAGGACGGACAGCCGGGAAATACCGTTGGGACAGATCCAGGACGCAACCGTGGTACTGGGAGTGCAACTTCAATAACTCTCCCTGTCCTTGGATCCGTGTACGATGTCGTCTTCTCGATGCATGAAGCGTCGAAATGATCCGCGAACACCTGCACAAACGTTTCAAGAACGTCTGAGACGCCACTTCTCAAAAGAAAAAAATGCGCTCCCGTTTGCATGACCGTGTTTACAGTCCGTGTAGCTAAAACAAAGTCTACCTACGTTTCGCAGGCATCTAAATAAAAGCGCTGCGCTAAGCGGTACAAGCAACATGAAAGGAAACACGGGAGCGTGATGTCACCGCACTCCACGAAGCGCTTCCACCGAGAGCTTGCAAGAATGGACGACACCACGGCACTGTTAGTGAACACAGCGCAGCTGACCATCCTTGCTGCGAACGTGCCTTTCTGGGCGATTCTCATCAACTGCTGGCGTCAGCGCTTCGCGAGGCCCGGCGGCCACACGCTCAAGTATTTCCCATCATAGGTGATTTCTACCCGAACAAGCAACGACAAGCTAAGAACAGGAGCATCTCAAATTCTTACCTTAGTGCACGAAGTCGGCACGAAGTCCTTCCTAGGAATGGCGCGTAGCCATTGTTTGAGAGTGTCGGCGTCTTTAGGGAAGGAAAACACTTGTATCTTCTTTCCTGTTTTGTAGTTGCCGGTGCATCCGGGTACACAACACTTATTTGGCATTGTCGCATCACTCCAGCATCACGCACGGAAATGAAATTGCCACAAAACAACAACGGAAAGCAACAAACGTGAAACACCGTCAACACCACGCCGCCGAACCGTCACCCCCGCCGCGCACGCTGCGCTCGCTGCCGCTGCGGCTTCCCCGAGAGTCGGCCGGCCGGAACTGACGTCAGATTGCTGGGCGCAGGCCTGAAAAGATTTTCCGGGGGTGACGGTATGGGTGGTTTAGATGCATGAGTGAAGCCGGAGGGAAGTTTATCGTTGTATTTCACGATAATTTTGGCGAACGATGCTTGGCGCCTCTCTGAAGGCAACAGTGCAAGGTGATGGCCGGGGGCACGTGCGAAGTGTCGGATGTGCGTTCTCAGGACTTCTACAACAATGTGAGTTTGTATCGGATAGTCACCAGCAATTGCAATTGTTGCTTCTGTTGACGTACATCTGGGCAGACCGAGGCACATTCTCAGCGCTTGGGCTTGTACTGCCTGTAAAACACGAACATTGGTCTTGCAGGTATTGCTAAGCACAGGCAAGCTATATCTGAGGAAACCGAGAAACAGGGCCCTGTAGAGCTCCATCATTGCGTCTACTGACATCCCCCACGTCTTTCCTGCCAGGAACTTGAACAGTTGAGTAACAGCGGTCAGGCGCTTCTTCATATAGGTCACATGCGGACTCCAACAGAGGTCCCTATCAATAATGATGCCCAGAAACCGGTGGGTTTTGGCGTAAGAAATTGGTCGCCCGCAGATTGAGATGACAAAAGGGGTCATTGCTTTGCGAGTGAAAGCCACCAGCGCGCATTTTTCCGGTGATATGCTGAGACCTTGTTTGAACAAGTAGTTGGCAATCATAGTTGCTGCTTTTTGAAGCCGGGAACGTATCTGAGGACGTGTGACTGCCGATGTCCAGACACAGATGTCGTCTGCGTATATTGATATTTTAATGGTGCTTGGCAAGTATTCAGCAATGCCAATTAGTGCAAGATTGAATAGCGTCGGGCTAAGAACTCCGCCTTGAGGAACACCCCTGGAAGTATAGCGTCGCGTAGTTGGGCCATCTTCTGTTAACACAAAGAATGATCTTGCAGCCAGGTAACTCGAAATCCACCGAAAGACTCGACCACCAAGGCCAACCACCGCAAGAGCACCCAAAATGGCTTCATGTAGAACATTATCATAAGCGCCTTTCACATCTAGAAACAAAGCTGCAGATAGTCGCTTAAGGGATCTTTCGTGCTGAACGTACGAAACTAGATCAACGACATTGTCAATAGAAGAGCGGTCGCGTCGGAAACCAGCCATTGAATTTGGATAAATCTTGTAGTATTCAAGATACCACTCCAGGCGGCCTAGTATCATCCGTTCCATTATCTTCCCTACGCAGCTGGCCAGCGCTATTGGGCGGTATGAGGTTAGTTCGAGTGGGGATTTGCCCTGCTTCAAGATGGGTAACAAGCGGCTTACTTTCCAGTCATCAGGAACATTGCCATCCTGCCACGAGATGTTGTAGAGGCTCAACAGTTCTCTCCTTGCACCTTCCCCAAGGTTGCACAAGGCTCGGTACGGAATACCATCTGGGCCCGGAGAAGTTGAACGCCTGCAGAGAGCTAGTGCCGCCTCGAGCTCCTCCATTGTAAAAAGGAGGTCCATGTGGTAGTCACGGGAGCGGGGGACGTCACCTCTCACTGGAGAATCTGGACGAGTGGCTAGGTTGGCGATCTGCGCACAGAAATCTTCCGCGACATCGATGTCTGGCCTCCTTTGAAATAGCGCGAGCGCTTTGAATGGAAAGCGCTGTTCCGTAGGGTGACGCAGACCTTGCACCGTTTTCCAAATGTGTGAGAGTGGCTTGCGAGGGTCTAGTGACTGGCAAAACGTTGTCCATCGTTCCGACGCTAATCTATCCATGCGACGCCGAATCTTCTTTTGCATCCTCCTGGCTGCCCTAAGATCGTGAATTGATTTTGTACGCCGATACCGACGCTCCACCCGGCGTCGCAGTGCTCGGAGTCGCTCCAACTCTATATCAAAGTCGTTTCGTGTGGAAGATATCGTCACCGTGCGAGTGGCGTTTTGCATTGTGCTCTTAATTGTTTCCTCTAACCCAGATCGTAGGCCATCGCTGCAAGCATCTTCCATGTCAGATTTGAAGTTGGTCCATTGGACTGCTCGAATGGTCGTCCGTGGACCATAACTAGACAAGCCTTTGATGTTAAGGTAGATTGGAATGTGATCACTACCTCGTGCCTCAACATCTGGAAACCATTTAACGCATCTCGCGAGGGAGTTGGAGACAAAAGCAAGGTCGAGACAGCTGCCGTATGTCACCCCTCGAAGAAAAGTGGGGCTGCCGTCGTTCAGGAGAGTAAGGCCATAGTTGTAGGTGATGTTTGCTAACCTGCGTCCTCTTGCATTTGTCCGCGTACTTCCCCATGCGTGATTGTGCGCATTGAAATCACCGATGAGGACCCATGGTGCAGGACACACTCTCAAAATATCCGCTAATCTCCTGGAATCGAGATTACTTGACGGTGATATATAAACGCCTATGAGAGTAAACATGAGTTGGTTCTTTTTCACAGTGATGCAGACATACTGATTGTCATCGTGAGGTGCAATTGGTTGCACAACATACGTCAGTTCACGACGAACAAAGACGATGATTTTGCTGCACGCACCGTTCGTTGAAGACATGACAGCTTCGTACCCCGATAGTCTTATTGGTTTCGACAAATTGGGTTCACAAATGACGATAATTAGAAACACGTTGGTAAACACAAACTGACGAAAATCTTAAAGGCGTGATTTTAGTCCTCTGGCGTTCCATTGGATGACGGATGCAGCCTTGACTTCTTTAAGAAATGTTGAGGTGTGAGTAGCCATCTTCCAAGTTGAGAGATTCAAGCACTGGGCTTAGGGCGTCCAATAGTCCAAGTGCGCTTCGAGCAGATGGTGTCTTCATGTCGACTAATATCGCTCGGATGGCTTCTATAAGGGAACGCAGCACCGAGATCACTTGACGATCTGTTTTAGGCAAATCTTCCATGGTTGGAGACGGCTCTTGTGTGGCCACAACCTGCAGAGGTTCCTTGGCAGAAGAGCGCGTCGGGAGCGTGGGCCATTCCTCCAGAGAAGGAGGCTTCTCTGTTTCTTTCGTAGAAGTGGTGGGCCCTTTCGCGGCGCTACTGGATGGAACCGCTACAGAGTGGGAAGGAGCGTCTCGGGAATGTGCTTACTTTGAAGACTTTCGATGATGCCGACGTCGATGCCGACGCCGGACTACTTCGGCTGCCTCCCAGTGCGTTGAGTTGTCTCGGGCCATTTGTCTGAGAACCGCGCGCTC
Organism: Rhipicephalus microplus; assembly: GCF_043290135.1. Lineage (NCBI taxonomy): Eukaryota > Metazoa > Arthropoda > Arachnida > Ixodida > Ixodidae > Rhipicephalus > Rhipicephalus microplus. The sequence goes on along the minus strand of NC_134706.1, from coordinate 112,972,341 downwards.
CTTTTGGATTCGAGGACAGTCTTTCGACGAGGCAGCATGAGGACCACTGCAGTTGGCGCACTTCAGAGTAGTCGCCCGACAGGCGTCTTCAGCATGAGATTCAGCGCAGCGGGGACACTGTCGTAAGTTGGGGCATACGCCCTTGACGTGTCCTAGCCTGAAGCACTGATGACATTGAAGTGGCTTTGGGATGAATGGTCGAACCGGATGTCGAAAATGTCCAACTTTAACGTGGGACGGTATGCAATCTCCCTTGAAAAACACTTTTACGCAGCGCGTATTTCCATGGCGCCGCACTTGCGTAATGACAGTTTCCTCGTTTGCAGGCTTGATGAGGGTAGACAAGTCAGCATTAGGAATGGCAGTGTCGATGTCATAAATTACACCGGCAATTGATTTGTCATCCATCGGGATAAAGGGGCGCATTTTAATGCCACCTAGCTCAGTCATTTGCTGCAGCTGTCCTAGCGCACTCACATCTTGCACGTCTATGGCGAGAATATTCTTCCTTGAATTTACTCGTACGTCCTTAATTTGATGTGGCACCGCACATTCGAGAGCAACCGAAAGGGCTTGCCTGTTCAGGAGCCGTAGGTTGCTTGATGGATCTTCGGGCATGAAGATGATGACGTGCGGCCAGCGCGCAGGCCTTGAATGCACAGTCGCTGTGCTTGCAGGAGCTGATGCTGCTGTATTCGCCGTCCTTCTCTTTGCCCTCTTACCCCGGACAGGTATGAAGCTGCCATCGGATGTGTCGTCTTCCGACATAGAATAGAGATCGGTGTCCTCAGTGTCACTGGGAGAGCCAGCTCGCTTCCTTGTGGCTGACGGGTGTGAGGACCTGTGACCATGGTCACAGGTCACAACCCTACTGAAAATTCCTACATGTACAGGACCTGTACATACGATGTTATTGGATACGGGGCATACAGGTGTCACGGGTCATACGGGTGGTACGGGTTATGCGGGTGGTACGGGTCATGCGGGTGGTGCGGGTCATGCGGGTGGTGCGGGTCATGCGGGTGGTGCGGGTGGTGCGGGTCATACAGGTGGTATAAGTGTAACAAATGTATGGGTATTTATTTATTTATTTATTTATTTATAATACCCTCAGGGCCAAATGGCATTACAGAGGGGAGTGGATTACATTGAATAACACATGGTACATGGTGGGGAGGGAAAAATACAGCGTTAGTACGAATATAAGCAAAAGTCAGCGTACAAACAAAAATACATTAAATAGGTCCTGCGTATACAATGTTAGCTACGATATCACGAAAAAGATGGTTGTCGTTAATAGCAACAATATCAGGAGGAAGGTGGTTCCACTCGCGAGAAGAACGAGGCAGGAACGACTGCGCAGCTGTGTTAGTACGATAAGTGATAATTCCAACCTTGTAACGGTGATCGACACGGTTGGAAAAATACTGGGGTTGCAAAATAAGTTCGTCGCGCAAGATGGGGTGGTGATACAATTTATGAAAAGTTGATAGGCGGGAAACTTTTCTTCGAAGTGACAGGGTAGGCAGGGACAGATTATTTTTCATTGCAGATATACTGGCAGTGCGATTGTAGTTCGATAATATGAAGCGTGTGGAATTATTCTGAACTAGCTCAAGCGATGTAATTAAATTAATGTGGCTGGTATCCCAAATCGAAGAAGCATATTCTAGTTTAGGTCGTATTAATGTTTTGTACAGGGCTAATTTCAATGAAGATGGAGCTATGAAAAAGTTACGGCGTAGGTACCCAAGCGTACGGTTAGCTTTGTTGATTATTTGTTCGACGTGCATTGCCCAAGAGAGATTGGATGTTATGTGGACGCCTAAGTACTTGTACGAGTTAGTAGACTCAAGAGGTATGTCGTTTAAGTAGTAAGTAAATTGACTGCAAACACTGCGGGACACGCGCATGACTGTACATTTGTTTATGTTCAATTCCATTAACCATGTACGGCACCAGTTATCAACAGTGTTAAGGTCTGATTGAAGAGTACACGAATCGGTTATGTTATTTACCTCACGAAAAATAACGCAATCATCAGCAAATAAATGAATTCTGGATTTAATGTGGCAGGGGAGGTCATTAATATAAATTAGAAATAAGAGAGGCCCAATTACCGATCCCTGAGGAACGCCGGAGTGTACTTCAGTAAAACAAGAATTATACTCGTTAGCGTAAACAAATTGTGAGCGATTTGTGACAAAACATTCAATCCATTTAAACACGTTATGATCAAGTTTCAGTTGGCTTAGTTTGTGAAGTAAAAGTTTATGACATACCTTATCAAATGCTTTGAAAAAATCTAAAAAGATGCAATCAGCTTGTGATGAGTTGTCCAAAATGCGGTGTAATCTGGTAGTAAATGATACCAGTTGTGTGTCACAGGAGTATGATTTACGAAAGCCGTGCTGAGATGACGTGAAGAAGGAATTACTTTCAAGAAAATTTACAAGGTTTGTGAATATGATGTGCTCTAATAGCTTACAGCACGTACTGGTAAGGGAAATGGGACGATAATTAGCAGGGGAACTTTTACTACCAGATTTATGAATAGGAACTACTTTCCCGATTTTCCATTCAGATGGGAGAGTAGAAGTGTCGAGTGATTGCTGGAATATCTTGGCCAATATGATGGAACTAATTTCTACAGTATTTCTTAAAAATTTACTATTAATCGAATCATAACCAGGGAAAGAATGGTTGCCTAATTTGTTGATAAGGGAAGCGATACCAGAAATGTCTACTAGAATTGGTGGCATGGGGAGGTGATTGTAGCAAAAGGTGGAAGGAAGTGGAACATCAGATGTTTTTGTAAACTGGGCAGCAAATGTGTTGTTGAGGGCTGTTGCACACTGATTGATGGGAACTGTGTCACCAGATGAGTCTTGCAATAAGATGTAATTATCTTATTATAGGTTATGCAGGTGATATGGGTTGGATTAGCTATTTGGGTCAAAATTAACATGCAGTAAAAGAATGTATACATAAGAAAGGCATGCTAGTTCATGAAGCACACAGTAAAATAAACAATGTATGTAGGTATGCTGCAATGATATCAAATAAACACGATCAGGCTAGAGTAATGTTTTGACGACTCATTTATTTAGGTCGTTCAACATTTCAGCAATGAATCTATTCATTTTTCTTAACCTCTCCATTGGTGCCGTTTCACTGGGTCTCCCAGCAATGTACTTGCTGAAGGCATCTGTAAAAATGAGCAGGAATATGTAGCAATTAGGGACTTACTGGTTCATATATATGATAAATTTTATTGTCCCTAAATTCAGCAAAATATACTAAGCATGAAACACTTACTTCCGACTGCCTCCAATTTCTTAGGCGTGAGTGCCCTCCTGGGTGGTGCCTGGTTTTCTGAGCGCACATAGCGCCGACAAGGGGCTCCTGTGATGCTCCTGTTGTGGAGGGCACTCACACCCCACAGAAGCTTGGTCGCCTCCTTACAGAACAAGCTGTCTCTCGGACGCGAAAGCAGCCATGCCCATTTTTCCTGCTCCAGGAATATGCCGTTTCCTAGGTGAATCTGCGCGAAAAAATGTGGATTCATAATAAAAGACTCAAGAGATATCTTGTTTTTGAAAATGTTATGTGCGTTCTTTGGTCGTGCGAGTATAGTTTTGCTGGTATGTATTCAAATAGTTCTGATGAATCTTACAATTCACTTCTGCAACTGCATGCCATCTTGTATAACACTGGCATACTAAACGTTATCCAAATATTCTTTTTCTAAAGCAAATACAGTTCACAGAATGTATGTAAGTCTACAGGTGCATATAGTGCTTATTAATGGCAATACTACACCAGCTTTCACAAGGAGAATCATTAATTTTTAGATACTAAAAAACTGGGCAAAAAGTGGGGTGGCATAGTAAGTTAGAAAAACATCAACACAATCCCTATTTAGAAATTTTACACTAATGTGGCTCCAGCGAAACAAAAAAGCATTCGTTTCAATGATCAATGAAAAGCAAATCACATACATCATTGCTGTCTTTACGTCTCACCTGAACAGTTTGTGAGAAGCTGTAAGACATTTTAAGAAAAAAGAATATTTACAATTTTGAGTGCTCTATATATGTGTGAAAGTTAAATTAACAACTATGTAACATATCTTACAGTTGTGTTACAGTTGTTAGTAATGTTGAGTCCATAATATTCTACTAAAGACCACCAGACACCCTAAAAGGTACTTAGAGCTGGCACTGACAAAAAGTGCTCTGGCACATTGCAGATAAAAATTTCTTTTGTCAACTCCAATAATGAGGAACTCAGGAATCAAAAAGACAGAGCCTCAATTCATTCCCCTTTTTCCTGACATTAGGACTTGTCACAAAAATATTTATGAAGCTTTTACTGAATGCCGTGACATTCCAAAAAAGGGTAATGCAGAAGATTGCACTGGTCATTCATGAAATAACCTCCTGAATGTCTAAATTCACCAGTTCATAATTTACAAAATTATGCGTAGTAGATGAATAAACTAAGCATAAACATACAAGGAAGTGAAAGTGCAATGCAAGTTGCATAACCATGTATTCAACCCAGTAGTGAAAGTATTGCACTGAATAAACATAAATTTACAAAAAGTAGAGCTACTTCATCGTTTAACTGAATAAGGGCATGCACACAGAGACGGACACTAGAAGAAAAAAATGCACACAACATAAGCGGTGCTCAAGTGTCTGTATGTGCCCTTATTCCGTTAAAAGATGAACGAATACCAACTAGCCTAACTATCCAAGCTACTGTAAAGCTACTTACTTGATTGTCCACCTGGAAAAACAGCGGCAGTTCATCACTGGCACCCAAACCCTAAAAGGCAGAACAAAGGAAAAGTCGATCAGCTATAAAAAATATTAGGCACACATATGCCAGCATGGCTTCCAGGTATGAAAGTTAAGCATGATTTCCAAAACTTTTTTTTTTATTTTCAGACACAACATAACTATCAGCCCTCATTTGTGCTTTGTTCAGCCCAATAACAGCTGCTGAAACTTTTAACCCTATTGTTTTTCCAGCTTATGCTCCATAAATTGTTAAAAGCCCAATCACTGAGCTGCACAACGAACTGATCAGTGTTCTACATTGTGTTATTAAAACAACCTAATTTTAATCCCACTTAAGTTCATGGTTTATACAGTTTCTAAAACAAAGCTCCCTTTTAATTGACTATCACAATTTAATTCCTGCAATTCGGTGTGTTTTCTAGGCCAAAAACTTGAGCCTAACGTGAAGTTTACCCATCATAATGCTTATGCTAAACAAAAAACTGCCTTCGGTGTACAACCCTCATTAAATCTTCTTTATTTATCTCCTGTGATGCCTTATTGTTGCCCTGCTTTCATAAACAGTCAAATCACCTAGCATTATTACATGGGCAAATATGCATAAGAATAATCTTTTGCCAATAGAGAACATTCAGAATACACATAATTCAGGACATACAGGAGAACATTCAGAAGAACATTCAGGACATACACATTATTACCAACAGTTCTTTTTACTCTAATGCGGCTCACCTTGTCTAGGCTAACTTCATACTACTTGCATCTGACTTGTTATCACTTAATCATAACGGTATTCAAACTAGCTTTTGTGTGAACTGAGTTATATAAAATGTTCAAAAATAATAATTGTGCAAAGTTTGCCCATAATTACAACTTCCGTACACCTAAACATACATTAACTATGGCAGAATGACATCCTACTTTACAGTGATTAAATTATAGAACTTACTCCACACACTTGAAGAATTTCATCTCCTAAAAATAGCTTGTCAAGAATGTTTGTTAATGCAAAAAGCATATGCAATTACCGTATTTACTCGATTCTACCACGCCCTCGATTGTAACGCGCACCCGATTTCCACCGCGAAAAAAAAAAAACGTAAGACATCAATTGCAACGCGCACCCATTTTTCTCGCCAGCCCGCACGATCACACCACTCGAAAAAACTACTCCTTTCGGGAGCATATTCTATTTAAATATGAGGTACGGGCGAATCTTGTGCCCATCTGACGTGTAACAGAGCTTTCCGTCACGGTAGTTTTACCGTGGACCGATGTCAGCACGCGAACTTGCTTCGCGCCCTTCTTCTCGACGGTTGTGGTGCCAGGCATGTCGAAGTAAAGAGGCGTCTGATGGGCATTCCCGATTTGCCCAAGCAGGTAGCCGTTGTTGCGCCGCAAGTTTAGGACGAACCTCTGAAAACTGTGAAGCTTTTCATCGTACTCCTCCGCAAAACTTTTCGCATATGCATGTTCCCCTTCGGAGGGAAAAGCCTTTCCTCTAAATAAAGTTAGTTAGCCAGCACCTGCTCGCTTTAAACTGGCTCTGCATTAGACCTTTTTCCAAGACTAATTGCATAGCCCACACTTGGGCTATACAATTAACACAGTAAACATGCTGCAGTAAACATGCTGCAGAAGTTTAACACAGTAAACATGCTGACCTTCAGTGCGCCGGGCTGTCTAAGTGGCTATGCCTATGAGGAAAACACTTGTGATCAGCAGTACTTCTTCAAACCCCCCAATTACCCTGCAGTTCTCAAGGACTGAACAGCTGCTATTCCATGAAAAGTCTTGCAGGTAATGGTCAAAACATGCATAAATAATCATACATTTCTTAGGTACAGGCCCGAACCTTATTTATCACTAAGTAGTACAGTCGAGCCCACATATAACGGCCCCACTTAAAACGAACTTTCGCTTCAAACGAACACTATCCGCGGGACCATGAAAATATATATTGGTTCAACGGCACAAAATCGCACTTACAACAAACGTCTCCGAGCGCCACTGATCGGTTACAGCGAACAGTCAGCGGTCTCCCAACTTCCCGGGAAACCAATTTCGACCACCGATCAGACATCGGCGAGGTGCCTATACATTCTTATTTTTAAACGCTGACCCTGCCCCCGCGAGCCTCTAGTTGCTGCTCCCCAACCCATGAAGAAAGGAAAGTGCCGACTGCTTTTTGTTATGCACCCCTCCGTCCTTTGTCCCCCCGCTACCCTGAGCCAGACGAGGCCCGCGTTTTCACACTGCCACCGATCTTTCGAAGACCGGTCGGCCATCTACCCCGTTTTTAATCGCTGGTCCTGTCGTTGGCATCGCCGGCCTGGAGTGACCAGACCATTTGCCAACATCGTCGGCCACCGACTGCATCCGATAGTCTGCCTCTAGTGCACGGGCGTACGCTACCCCACCGACTCTGATATTTTGTGATTCGTTTCGTGTCAAGGACTTGTTCTCGCTCGCTTATCACTCGACTCGGCATGCCTTCCGCTCACGTGCGGAAGCACGAAAACGGCTGTTAATTTGCGCGGGACGAACAGCGAAATATCGAAGTTTGTGAGGCCACGCAAACTCGCCGGCGCAACAAAAAATTTTTTGACCACGGCTGCCGATTGTTCGAACACCCCCGCGCACTGATTCAGGCGGCCATGCTTTGACTTCTGCGCGCGCAGGCACTCTTTCCAAGTTTTTCTACGTGCGAGTTTCGCGGACCTATCAAGCAAGCTACCCAACCTGCCTCCTTCTCATGCGTTTTGGTTTTCAAGGTCGCCCTTCCTCCGCATCCTCTCCTCTCTTGTCGCAATTTGGAAACTAATTTCCTGCTGTTTCACATCCAGAGGTAGCAGACGACGCTCCTTCACCAATCTCAAAGCGACAGCAGCGCCGCCTCCACCGGATACGAGAGGGGGCAGTCCTCGCGGCTGCGACAGCGCGTGCTTACCCAACTGACAGTATCTAAAAACGTCTTACACCAAGCCAAATCTGCCACTGGAACACATGAATGCTGTGCATGGGGTGTCCAGAAGCTGTTTATGCTTACGACACTTAAACCGGCTCCTGAACTTTTTCAACGTAGCCGATGATCTTCGGGCACCTGCACAGCCGGTCGGGCAACTTGTTCTTAAAATTCACTTCCACACACGGTTTGTGGTCGCTGCTGCTACAACTGTCAAAACTTAACCGCCAGTTCATTCAGCAAAGTCAAACGATGCCATTTTTAAAATGTAAAGATATCCATAGGGTGATGAGACACCACCTAAAAAAACGTTGGAGACAACCTTATTCCCAGATCATACTAAAAATTACAGCCCTGCATTGCTGGAGTTCCAGAAAAATCTACCTTTGCCAGATGAAACAACATGGAAGCCCCATTGAGGAGTGGTTTGCTCCGAATCTGCCAGTAGAAAGCGGGAAATTGCTCCGAATTGACTAGGGGAACTCGGCAAGAAAATTTTTATCCTGCTCAACCAGTGCGATTCGACATTGACAGATGGTCACACTGCATTTGCTCAACTTTAAAATACTTGTCTACATACCACTAACAATGACTAGATGTATATTGATTAAATAAACAAACTGAAAATGTACAGGAGGCTAGCTTGACAATATAACCCCTAAATCGGATTGAAAAAAAACAACAACAAAGAAACAGCCATTTCAATTATAAAGTACACACCTGGCTGGTAGGTTCTTGAGAACCACTTGAAGTGGTTCCAGGGTGTGGTACCGGTGGCATCAATGGGCATGGCTGCATCCGTGGCTGCTCTGAAGAAGGCGACGGAGGCTCTGGTAGCAATAAGTGCTGCGGCGGTGGCAAAGGCAGCGTTGCTGACCACCCTTGTGGAGACAACGGCGAGCACGGCCATGGTGGTGGCGACGGTAGTGGTGGCGACGGTGGTGGTGGCGACGGTGGCGATGGCTGCATGAACTGCAACGGCCTTGCCTGAAAATGCAAAAAAAAAATCTAAATTACACTTTTGAAGCATACAGCTTTCTTTTTGCAAGTTGAATCGAATTTGTTTTTGTCAGTTTTATAATTGTATCTAACTTGTCTAAGCTCACTCTATTATGCTTTTGTCCCTTTGTTTTTGGTGCAATACAGTGAAATCTCAGTAACTCAAACATGCTTAATTAACAAATAACAATTCAGGGGACAGTGACAGCTCAATGTATGTCATCTAAAACGACAGTATTATCAACAGCAGTGCCCTACTTACCGAGAAATTGAGGTAAATGCACGGGAACAAATGCGCCGCAGTAGGACGTTCGCGAAATGATCCTTATGACGTCAGACAAACTGCCTACAATTAATCACTGGTAATCAAACTAGCTCACTAAATAAAGAACCTTCCAAGTATCAAAAGACGTAAAAAAATGCTGCTTGTTGAGTTGTTTCTCATGAAAAAAGAACCGCCGGGAGTTACAATGGAGAATAGCGCAAGTGGTTAGAAAATTCAACTTTTTCCTGGTTAAACTAGACAGGCCGTGCCATCTTGAGCCAAAACATGTCTGCCATTTCGGAGCCTATTGTAGGAAATTGATCGATGGCCGCTGTTGCTGATGCGGCTCCTGGTGCTTTAGTTTCGCTAGTAGTGTCGGCGACCGTACAATAAAAAGCAGGGCAACGTTGTGCACGGCAACAGTGACGTGAGACTTTCCGCTTCTTGAGGCGGGTAAATTAAAGTGCACTAGCTGATACAGACCACTAAAACACGATTTTATTTCAAAATAAGCACTTCCTTGGCACAAAAGGCTTCTGGACCGGTAATCCAACAATAAAGGTCGACAACTTTGATTTTCCAGCTCGCACATTTGCCTTAACTGTACTGCTGACATCACTTCAAGTCGACCTATGAGAAGTCTCCGTTAACAAAACATGGCAGCACAGCCATGTTTGCCAAGTCATAGTTGAGTGAGGTTTGTAGTACCATACTGGTTCGATTGTGCCACCATAAAGATATTTCCTCTTTCATAAGTTGTGCGGCAATGTGTGATGATGCACACGGTTGACTGAATATTGCATCGAAATGTTTTGAAATCGGCATGTCTAATCATTACTGAAGCAGGAAAATAACTGGGCACAGCTTCAATCCCCTTCACGGCTGCTTTAAAACAACAGATAACGAAAATCTTCCTTTTCCTTTAAGTCGATTGTATTGACCCGCCACGACTCCCAACAGCTTTCTGCACTCCCAGTTGTTTCGCAAGTGCCTCCGGGATAGGCAACCTTAGAACAAGCAATGACATCATGTGACGTCGTGATGACACGACCAATTTGGGAAACTTATTTCTGATGCCACGACAATGGCATCACAAGTTATTATATGTCACTTTTGTTGGTGCTGACGGCCACTTTTCGCACTTGATGAAGCATCTTAATGCGTTGTCATAAGCTCATACCTTCTCTTGAATGCTCCTGTGGGTGGCCTCATGTTCATAGGCGCCATGATTAGTAGATGTGCTGCATTGGTGGCCGCAACAGGAACGGCTGGCCAATGTTTCTGTAAGACAGCAAATGTGAAAAATAAAGAGCGCACATTTCTTAATTTCATCCTGAACGAAGCATTACTTTTTCAGAACTTCAATATATTACAACATGATTAATACAAACATAATTATGTTGTATTTGCTCAAAGCTACACCAGCGCGTCAGGCTGATATTTTGCCCGATTTTACCGGAGTGCTTTTTGCTAAAATCCTCGGGTGCCATAAAACTCTTTCATACTCTGAAGTGCTCCAACCAAGTTGCCTTACCAATTTACTCTCTAGAAAACGTGTTATAAACAAAAGGAAATTAATCCCATGCATAGTGTAGTATACATTCTACTCAAAAAGATGGGTGAAGTTGAGATATTGACTGAAGCCTGTTAGGGTGAGAACATGATAAATTAATGACACCAACCATAAAAAGGAATACAAATAAGACATTTCAGCTCTCATGATGGGAGTCTTGTTCAGAGTGACAACTAGACGGAGTGAAAATATGCTTATGAGGACTTCAAAAGTGACAGTGACTCAAAACCGCGAGTGTAGATAAGAATGAAGGTTCCATGTGTTATCAATGGTTCAATGTGTTATGTGTATCCATTGTTTAAATCAGCATTGATTGCAAGTGGTGTCCTGAAGAGTTTTTTTTTCTAAGCTTATGCCGTTATGCTAATCTATTTTATTGCTCAAGTTTTCAGGGTGTTTTGCCATTGATTGATATGTGGGGTTTAACGTCCCAAAACCACTATATAATTATGAGAAACGCCGTAGTGGAGGGCTCCGGAAATTTAGACCACCTGGGGTTCTTTAACGTGCACCCAAATCTGAGCACACGGGCCTACAACATTTCCGCCTCCATCGGAAATGCAGCCGGGATTCCAACCCGCGCCCTGCGGGTTAGCAGCCGAGTACCTTAGCCACTAGACCACCCCGGTGGGGCAGGGTGTTTTGCCAAGGCATTGGAAGACACCTTTACCTCGTTGACATCATTTTACATGCTGTCTGACCTGATGTTCGAAATTTCCAGTCTCACTGATATATACACAATCACAGTCTACAAGGTACCCAATAAGCATCAAGATACCTTTCTTTTTTTGTCCTTCATCTTTACCAGCCGATAATGCAATTTGTAGGAACGGAACTACTTGGACATCGTAATGGTTTTTGAACTAGTGCCTGACTCGCACGCATCAGACACGTACAGTATAGCGGCACGTTATCTTGGGAACACACGATCAGATCTTTGCGGCTGAAAGAGCTGGCGTTTAACCAGAGTTCGAGTAGCCGGATGCTAAGAGATCTCTGTGCACTTGCTGTAGGTCAGCAGCCCTGCTAGTCTGCATTGTGCAGATGCTATTGGTTCTAGCGACAAGTGAGACAACCACCGATATATTCTGGTTTGTCAGTTGCACCAAGTCAATGCCGGTACCTGATGTTGTGTGTTTTTTTCTGCAGACGGGAAACTTCAAACTGCGCTGGTCACATTTGACTAGGATTAGCAAGCGTGTGGCCGCACTTGCTGTCTTCCAGAAATGCTTTGGAGAAAGAAGTATCGTTGATGGCACACGGCACCACACACCAAATTTTTGGGGTGGTTTGTGGCTTCCTCGATAAGTTCCGCTTTTTCAAATAGATGCCGCAAAAAACAAGAAAAAAAAACGAGAAAAAGAAGCACTGCTCGTTAAATTGGCATGAGGGAACACATTTTAAAAACGACGCTGTTGGTTGGCGCCCAATGTGCCATATTCAATGCTCCTCACTGCTGGAATTCAAAATGGCAGCATAACATTATTGGCAAGCTCCCAAGCAGGTGATTATTCAAACACATTCCAGTTCTGCATGCACAATGAAATGCGGGTAGAAAAGCAATTAGCTCACTATCAAGAAGGTAGGAGTCAGTTACCCCCTGAGAATAAATGTAGAAATGGTGGGTGCATATCTCGCCACACAATGCTAAGGTCACAGCATATGTTTTTTTTTGCCATTGTAAACACGTCTCAGCTCATTTCGAAAAAAAAAAAGTAACCACATACCCATGCCCTGGATAGTATTGCGATACGGGCGATACATCGTAAAAGTATTTCACTACTGAGATACAAATACATTTTTAAGAAGTATCTCGATACAGCAATACAGACATTCAAAAGTATCTCTGAAATACTATCGCGATACTGCCCAGCCCTGCTCTTGAGACAGTTGTACACTAACAACTCCTCTAAGTGTCAGACAATTCAAACTGTTCCTTATAGTTTTCAAAGGCAGTCCTTTCTAATGGTCGATTCCTACTGAAGAGATTCATTTTTGTTACGGAATTTTTTTGAAGAAAACTAATAGTTCCAGCAGAGTGGGTCATGACGTTATATGCTCCTCCTCTGCTGAGCCGCCTGAATCCCCCCCCCCCCCCGGTACATATGAATATAATGAGAAAGAATGCACTTTGATGGGTGGTGTCTGATGGCATCGTGCCTGAAGCCACAATTTTTTCTGTTACCTTGCTGGAGCCGTCTAGAGTTTGGTGAAAAAGGGTAGGAGGAGCGGAGTCCATTCATACAGAACATATGCTTTGCTGGCCGCTGTTTCCTGCTAGTGCTGCTGTAACTACTGCACTGTCGTAGAAGGAAACAACATTCAGCAACTATCACAGCTGTTTCCATACTAAGTGGCCACTCTCTCACACAAATCTGATTCTATAAAGGGCTGCATTGTTTCGGTTTTCTTAACTCTGATCATACAGTTAACGTCCGATTTCTCGGACTACCGAAATCCTGGACATGCCTGATTTCTCGGACTGATCTGTGGCACTAACAAGTTCCCCATACAGTCAATGTATGTCCAAAATTTCGGACATTTATAGCTTTCACCGTCCGATTTTCCTGCTAACTTTTTACTGCTAACAGCGGAATTGAAGTCACAATCAGCACCACTATTTTGGTTCTTTTCGTACCCTCGAACCCACTGTGACGTGGCTGCCGTACCTTTGACACCGCAAATGCCGGAATCCAGCACACGCCAATTTGTAGCCAGCCGTGGCTTAGACAAACATGTGGCCACAACTGCATGGTGCTGTTACTAATGTTACTATAAGGCTGTGATTCGGCGGGAAAGCTACGCTGTTGACCTATAGTCTGCCGCCGGCATGCTTCCCGACTCATAGAAGGCGGTAACACAACAGACTCCCAGGAACTGTTTTTGCCACGCCAGCTTTAAAATGTACGCCGAGACGACAGTCTCACCTAAAGAGGGCAGCGTGTGTAAAGAACTTCCAAATGCGGTCGTTGCTTCAACGACCCACACGGTGCTGGTGTTTCGATTTCAGCCAAGATAACCTTGGAGGGCTTTGCCGACGCTAGCGAAAATCTTGAGCTGTGTGCGGAATTTACCGGTGATGAAATCATTCAAGTTACTAAAGGTTTCGACAACTCCGACACATAGATCAAAGAGGCAGAGCCTACACGGGCAACAAGTTCGGTGTTGACGCGAGCATGACATCGTCATAGGTGTACAGTGACAGCATGACATCAGCTGATATTGAGGCAAACATAATCGGGGCAAGTGGAACTCCGTGCAAACGAAAATAAGAGAGTCCTTTTAGCACTTAATTTTTACAAATGCAGTAGCGTCGGTGACATAAAATTTTTTCTTTTCGCTTTTTTTCTATTACAAACGGCTCTTTTCGGGGCAACCGAAATGATGCACTTGCTGAATTGCCACGAGAATCCTGTACTCTTGCTGTGACCTTTTCCGCCAGTGAAAAATACCTATTCAAAAAGTGTAATTTTACTTGCATTCGTTTTTCCAAACTGTCTGATTTTCCGGACCTTTCGCAATCCCTTGAGTGTCCGCGAAATCGAATGTCGACTGTACAACATTAATCCAAAGGGCTATTTCAGGTACTACATCCTTATTGTGGAACAAAAAGCATCGAAATAACATGAAGATGCCAAAGTAAATGTGTTAGGGTACACATAACCACAGCACTCACTGACTGCATTAAAATTTTTTTTTTAAATTCTAAAAGGCAGCATGGAATAAATATAACTTACTGAGTTCGTTTTGCAGCATGTCTTGCAGCTTGTCATTTCTTTTCTCGAGTACTTCTATTCTTTCCTCTAGTCTTTTGTTTTTTTTCTTGAGCTGCCTCGTAATGTTCCTCTCTTTTTCGAGCCGACTCAGTTCGACAAGCTCTTCTTCGGAACTCGCACTGCTTCGGCGCCTCTTTGTTCTTGGTTGCTGATTTTTTTCTTTTTTCTTTTTTGAATGCTAGCAAATAAACACATCAACCCAAAGCCAACATCACTGATTAGAAGCCGAAAACGAGCAAATATGCCAGGAAACATACACGCTCCATTGATACAAACATAATTCAGGTTGTAGCAACTACCTAGCATATGAAGTTCAGTAGGGTTGAAAGCTGGGCTAGTTGGTGAGATATCATTTCAACATATGGTATAGTAGCGCAACTTCGACGAGGACCTGAGGACAAGAAAACACGCCACTGTTTGTGAGACTAGCGAGTGCAGTGTTTTATTGTCCTCAGTGTCCCCATCAAATTTGCGCTACTACACCATATGTTAAAATAATATGTACCATATTCCAGCCATGACTAGTGAGCATTCTAACACCCTGTCACACAGCAAATCTAATGTCCTTCGTTTGCAATATCCTTTCTTTGCTGTCACACGGGGAAACTAATGGCATTTGATGAAAATGACCTTTTAGCCCCGCCGCGGTGGTCTAGTGGCTAAGGTACTCGGCTGCTGACCCGCAGGGCGCGGGTTCGTATCCCGGCTGCGGCGGCTGCATTTCCGATGGAGGCGGAAATGTTGTAGGCCCGTGTGCTCAGATTTGGGTGCACGTTAAAGAACCCCAGGTGGTCTAAATTTCCGGAGCCCTCCATTACGGCGTCTCTCATAATCATATAGTGGTTTTGGGACGTTAAACCCCACATATCAATCAATCAAAATGACCTTTTCTGTGGAACGAGTTCCTGCAACACAATCGCATTCGATTTCTGACTGAGTAGTCTCAATGTCAGGGACTTTTAGGGAAATGGCTATAACTTCAGTATATATACATTTTATAATTTATGAAGATTTCGTTCCTTACTAGCTCAACTTATTACTGGTTTGATGACATGATAGCAGGTGCATAAGTTAAAAAAAAAATTAAGGGACCCTAACCCCCGAATGCAGAGATGTTACTTGGCTCGCGACTTCAACTTAACTTGAGCAAGTCGGCGCGAAGCAAGCAGCGGACTTCAAAACGCCCAAGTCAGCCTTTGCGTTTCATAGATGCTCAGGCTGTCTTGCTTGGTCAAGTCAAGAACGAGCTTCAAAGCAGAAACACGCTGCTCGCCTGCTAACGAGGGTAATAATGAAGTTATTCGCGTAAGGCATGCATTACACGCAAAAAAAGACCCTACGTTTTAAAATAACTATAAAAACGAAGGGTCACAAGCATATTGTTGCCATTTTACGGCTAACGAGCGGCACGTGGCGCCTGCCACCACAACGATGCGCAGTGTTGCTTCTGTAAAGCGTTCGTTGCCCGCTGGTTTTAGTGGCCACCCAAATGCGGTGCGTTTCTCCACGGTTGCTTGTTTGGAGGAGAAACAAGCATCGCGTTGGGTTCTTTCGTCGGTTTTTTTTTCTCATTCGAACGCCATGGCATGTATTTGTGCTGACCTGGCTCACGAGGTGACGCGATTTTTACGATATTTGCCACTCTGTTCGCATGTGTGCATGCCTGTAATGGGCTAGGTCGCAGTTATTATGAAAAAAAAAACAAGTTCTGGGAACAAATGTGATTGGTATCCTTTTGTTGAGCTCAATAAACAAGAGAAAAAGCAGGGGTCAGGACATTGACCTCAGCAGAATTCTGTCTCGCGGGGTGCAGCAATGTATCGCTGCATGATGGTGACGCAGATAAAAAAACCCGTGATAGGAGCACCTCTTTTTTGTGTGTGTGTAATTTTACGTAGCGTTGTGCTACAAGCGATGCCTTTCTGACCGAGAAACAGCGCATTAGACGGGACGAAAGGATAGACGACGCACACGGACACAGCACCAAGTCAATTTTTTTTTTTACCGAAAGAGGCGGAAAGTGTCGTCGTGTTATAGAAAAACAGAAATAGCCTTTGCGGTTACGGAACACTTCGGCGTAGTCGACACCGGGGCTAATAATACGCACGTGTGTGTAGTCGACACAACCTGTAACGCAAGGGAACTCAGCCACTTCATAACAGTCCGCCGGCTGCGGAAAGCGCACCAGCATCGCGTACCGGTGCTTTGCGATGAGTAGCGTAACTTTTCCGACTGCACGGCACACTGACGACTACGGAATGCGGACGAAATTTCCGGTGACTGGTTCGAATGTGCCAGCGCTGTAAAACCTGAGAGCCATCAGCAGCTATAACACTGGATGCACGGGCTGTCTTCGGTTGTCCCCACTTTCACGGAGTGGCAACATAACGAGCAGCTGCCCCACGACGTTCTTCATGAATCTGTACCTAGCGTGGAATTGTTGCTCGTCGTACAACTCCATCGGATTTCCTTGGTCACGTAAAGCGGTTCCGATAATCTTCGGCAGGCAGTGCGCCTCAAAAAATGCTACGCTTATGGCGAGGCAAGCAAACTCAAAAGCGGCCACCTTTCACGCGACGTCCATTCGAGAGGTGGCCATGTTGCAATCACGCGTGAAGTCGCTTTCAAGCTAGCCCCGCAGCTGACTTGAAACTTGTCCTGACTTCGACCGAGCCAAGTCGCCTTCAAGTCATCCGCAAGTTCGAGAACGATTTATGGCGACCGGCAAGACTGTCTTGAGTCAAGAACGAGTCAAGTACGAGTCAAGTAACATGTCTGCATTCGGGGGTAAAGCTTTGTTTTTAGGAGTTGAAGGCAATATGGATATCCTGTTGCTACTACGTGCATCGAACACTTGGTGCATGAAACCTTTTCGAACTTCTTACGCACCCACTACGTGGCCTTAAGGGAATAGGTACAGTAGCGCATGTGCCTTTGGTAGTGGGTGACCAGTTTTAAACCTCCAAGGCATTATGATAATGACATGTTATGATGCCCGCTAGAAATGGCAGGTTGTACCACGCATTATTACTGCAATATTTCATGTTGCATTGTAAAGCATGTATACAGGATGTGTGTGTTTGTTAAGTATGAAAGGTGATTCCACTGCATTTCCAAGCAGAGGAAGTTCATTCATTGTATTTCTAAACAGATGCGTGGCCGTGTGGTAGAACATCCGCTTGCCATGCGAACGAACTGCGTCTCAAGAATTTTTATTGTTTATTTTATTTGCATCATTCTCAGTTTTTCAGTAGTGCATAAGATGATTTTTCGCTCACAACCAATGATGCCTACGCCGGAATTTCTGCAAATCGAGCTCTCTAATGACATAGCGTTAAAAAGAAGCTACTCTCCATGACAGCAGCTGAACGCAGGGCATGTTTCGTTTGTGCCCTGTTGTCATTATTGCCTGTATTGTGGATATTAATCATGTGGTGACCAAGGTGGTGACTACACGAAATCGTTGCTGCCGTCTCATTTCTGCAGCGGGGGAGTAGCTTGTGCACCTTGCTTCAGTTGACTGTACTCATGCCCGGTCATACCATCGGCCAACGGCATTCGAGTGTGTCGTGCAGCTGTGGCAAGTTTTTATTTAAAACGGCCACTTTTTTTATTATAGGTGCACCTTTCCACCCATAAAAATTATTTTTGTGGATACACGCATGTTACATACAAGTTTTGTTATATGTTTATTTTTCCCAAAGCCATGGGTCAGGAGGGCTGAGGTCATGGTCATCATTTCAAAATGACATTTGTTTTTGTCATGGGACAGCACGCAGGTAAAATGAAATTAGGTCCGCTTAATGTAATTTGTTGTGAATGGCATTGAATTTGCCATGTGACAAGGGTATAACATCTCTCACATTGCAAAACGTCCCGATAACCACCACAGCCACCACAGTTGCAGTGATATTCGATTTCAAACAGTGCAATTTCCACACACCCCAGACTTGCGCTAAATTGTCGAGAAAAATTCTTAGCTGCATCACAACATCAATAAACACATAGTTACCATGACTGCAACAAAAACAACTATGCCACACCAACTTTTGCCACATAATAGGATAAAAGCAACAACACTAACACACAATGTCATCTAAAAAGCTGACAAATGCATATCTGTGAAATTTAACATAGGTCACTATGTAAATTGTAACCAAAATGCTGAAAGTTGCTGCTCTGTGCCTGCTATTCTCTCTAATATCACTCTGTGCAAGGCAAAGTTACCATTTGTGTAACAAGCAGCCATATTATGCCTACCTAGCTTAGTGTACACTGATCAGATTTATACACAAGTTTCAAATAAATCAATTACTTTTCCAAAACTAACATTCTGGGTAACTCAATTAGGTTTACTTGTCATTGATTACCAGTTATCACTGACTTTTTTTATAAATAATCAAGTTATAACCAGTATTCTACAGCACTTTTTGTCCTAATACCCTGTAAGGACAACCCTCCCCTCTTTGTCAGACAATGGCCACAACAGACTGCACATGCATGCTCCTTTCCTTAAGGCCTTCTCAACTGTTGCGAAAGCAATGGGAGAGTTTCTCAGTATGTTTTGCCACCTATCGGTTGTAAGAGTGCTGCAACCCTGACTTTGCATCTCCTGTGTCCCGTACACATCAGAAGACTGTTGCTTGATATAAAACCGCGAAATGGGAATTGTCCACTGGGAGGGTGATTATTCAAGAAGCTGTAATTTGATCACCACTTCAAAATTGATGCTCAGTGTACACTAGCTGCATTATCTACACATAGTGCCCCGTAAGAAGAGCTCTCCAAGACTTTTGTCCTTTCAAAGAACTTCTGAGCAACTTCCACTGCTATAAAACTGCCAAACACAGTCACGGGGGAACATGTCGTCCTTGTTTTGCAGCTTCATGAAATTTAGAAATATGCCATTTCAATACAGTTATAAGTGCTATAAGTACCAAATCTGGCAGCATAGTATTAGCACCTATATTTGAAAATGCAGTAGTCACTTCTTGCCCAGGTGCCTGATGCAGGTCACGGACGATTTCAAGAAAACAAAGTTTCATGTATGTTACCTTTTCAGTTGTCTCTTCTTCACTTTCTATGTCGTAAAAGACAGTGTCAGGAACTGACAGCCGTTTCTTGCCCATCTTCTGGATCAGGTCACTAAAGGTGGCTACAGAAATTATCAAACGAAATTAAATTTTAGCAGGCCACTAAAGCACCAATGTGGTATGAAGACCACAAATGCATGCAAAGTACAACTACATATCTATTCTACCACAAAAGCTTGGTTCTGCAGAAAGAAAGCTGTGCTGTACATGCATTCGCTTCTAGATGATGCAAGTCAATGGCTGATGGTAAGAGTTATGCAAGTATTTAAACCTTGAGACAAACCACATGTTGCTAGTTATAGCACAATCTCAATTAATTTACCAGGTGATCACATATGAGCTATTGGAACACATCAAAACAATTAGTCAAAGCTTTTGAACGTAATTCAGTCTGTGTGAGCAACACCATTTCTAGGAATGCTTATTAACTGTCCCGCAGTAGCTTTTTGAAGTTTTATTTTATTACCATTGCAATCTATCCCAAAGAAAAAAATATCTAGTTATATTAAACTCATCAAAATAATTTTGTCATTGCCATTTACTTATAGCTTCCGCATGCAGCAGTTCAAAGATCTTGTCAATTGAAATGTCTAGGTGCAAAGATTGCATCAAGTTCAAACTAGAACAAGATAATCAGAAAATATGTGTAGCTCAGCTGATCGCAAGTTGGGCATTCAGTTCAGTTTATTACCTTAAAGGCCCCCCTTTCTAGGAGGAGCATTACATAAGGGGTGGGGTTTTATTTAGGTTAACAATAAGCAGTAAGAGTTGTTTTAGCATTGAAGATGATTAATAATACGATCTTGAAAGGCAGATGATGACATTTATGGCGTTGTTACAAAGTATATACCCGCATTACCGAACAGGCTTAACCAGCCTGAACTGCCTATATGCCGACGGACCGCACGCTTTAAATTACTCGACCAGCTGCACAATATAACATTCCACGGACATTCTAATTATCTTTGCGTCCACCGGGATGACTGTCACTGTGAATAAGTGCACAATTTGTCTTCTGGTTTTCTACATTACAGAATGATCACTTGCTCGCTGTTTTTCCTGCTGCGCACGTGTTTTGATTAAGCCCAATTGTGGTGCGTTTGTGGACTGAAAGACTGCTGAAACATTCCAATGACATTTAGAGTATACATGAAAAATGTTTTGCCTCTTTGTATAGCAGCCCGCAAGATCATACCGTATTCCAAATCATAAATTGAGTGCCCGAGACGACCACCACGTGCACACGAAAAGAGCTACGTAAGCTAATAAGCATGAACAACTTAGCAGTAGTTGCGCAACCACCACCAACGGGTCAAATAAGGCACACTGAAAACACAGAAGCCATTCCGTGCGTCTTATTTTGACTACGCACCGAATAACGCACGTGCAAGCAGCGACGTCTGCCACACATTTTTCCTGTATTGTAAAACGGATTCCTAAATGCCACCAAAATTAACACCTCAAAGAAGACAGAACTCACCACCAAGGAGGATGACGTCTCCTCGATAATACCCTTCGTCGACGTGCCCTGCTTCATTGGTCTTCCAATATATTTCTTTGTGTTTTTGGCAGTCAGCCACACTCGCCGGCTTGAAGTCCTTAATGAGCTTCACGCTCACTATAGCCCGGTAGCCATCGTCGTAAACGACGTAGGCCACCTTCGGTGCTGCCGGCATAATTAAGCGGGAGCGCAAAATCAACACTCGCCTTCAAAAACAAAAAAGAAAGACTTCAGGGACTACTGCCGTGGCACGTCTCACAGGACTCATCCAAAACATCCAGTACTTCAAACGTAGAGTACTGCTCTTGGATTGGCTAAACTGAACAAGCCAACGACCTGACTTGAAAAACGTTTAGTGTTTGTGGCGCCACCTTTTGTGTAAAAAATATATCATAGTATGTGTATTGTGACGTAAATGTGCGCGTAAAATAGTGCATTTTTGCCACTAGATGACAGAACATACTAGTAAGTTTTTAAAAAGAAAGGATTGTGTTTGAGATTTGATGATTTGGACTGTTGTAGAACAATGTAATCACAACTCATTCAACTCGAAAGGTCTGCTTAGTATTTTTAGTTTACTTACCTGTATTGCTTCTTGAGGGTGTTTTTACTTCTATTTTGAGAAAGGGCTGGTGGGTTTGTGGGGCGAACATGTTATAAGGTAGCGTTATGTTTAAGGAAATGAGTTACGATACCAGCTGGAACATTACAAAACTTGTAGTTTGCTCGGATCCAAAATGCGAACACACGCCACATCTACCGCTTAACAGGACACTGGAGGAATAAATAAAATGTACTTGATTGCATCTTTTTTTTCTTGCTTATTTTTCAAGACGTTGGTAGACGTGCGTGTTTTACACATCACCCATAATGTTATTTATGAATATACAGGCACGACAAGATAATACCAATCAATTAAGGAAGAAACCAGCCTATAAACCACTGCACTGCTTTTATGCGATATTCACTGAACGACACAATAAAAAAGAAAAGCGCACGGCTTGCTATAATTATCGAAACGATAGGCATTCGCATATTGGAAATGTAATTACGGAAGGATAACACTCGCAATAACAATATAAATGTTGGTGTTTAACGTTCCAAAACGATGACAAATGAGAGATGCGCCTTAGCGGCGACCACATGGAATCAATAAACGTCCACCGAAATCTAAGTACAAGGGCCTCAAGCATATTCGCCTCTACTAGAAATCCGGATTCAAACGCAGACCTTCGGGATCAGCAGTGGAGCAACGGGAAAGAATTGATGCACATGCCAGACGGCATGTGAATGTCCACCTTCGGGATTGTATTAGGCTAATTTAGGGATAAGTATTGAGTCCATCTTGATAGGAAGTGCAGCCACTATTACACAGGACACACAACACAAGCGCTCATGTTGTGTCTTCTGTGTAATAGTGCCTTCACTTCCTACCAAGATGGATTCATGCCAACTGGCCCGATACAATTGTTTATTGACTTACATTTCTAGTTCGGTGGGCTCTTCATTATTAACGTCTCTTAAGCGCTTGTGTTGTTTGTTCTGTGTAATAGTGACTGCGCTTTCTACACAGATGGATTCATAAGAACTGGTCCGATACAATTGTTTATTAAGTAATGAGCCCGTCTTGAAATATCGGCATATAATTTCGACTCGGACGCGAAGATCAGAGCCAACATTGCCTTTATAGAAACCACATTCGTCACGACATAATATTTCTATCTCGAGTACTTGCGCGTACAAGTCGTCAAAGCAAAAAAAAAAAATAATAATAGCACGTTTTATCCCGTGAGTATACTCATGTGAGTAACATGTACATGTACTTCAGATCGGCAAAGGAGGACCAACAGTAATGCTGCAGCGATCGATGGTGCCCTGCGGCATAACTAAAATTGAGATAGTTGCATGTCGACATTGGCCAGCAATCACGTCTGCATCTTTACATGTTAAATTAATGCAAATATATGCATGTGCACAGAGGGCAACTATAAGCGGCAACATTTTCTTACGTCAATCTCCAGCGTGTTCACTATCTCAGGTTATCCGAGGTGTCTACCTGTACCCAGGACCCAGGATGCAGCCAAAGATTTCTTTTGGGGTGGAGGCAAGAGTTTGAAACCCCCCCCCCCCCCCCTAGCTTCTGCAGTGACCTGCATGGTAGTAATGCAGCTGTGACCTGGGGCGGCTCGAGCGCGTGGAAAGTGGATATGTGGGCTTCAAGCATTGCGCTCAGAGAACTGCAAACATGGAGAAAAGACGGATATACAGAATCGGTAGTGTTTAGTGATTTTACTTTGTCCTTTTTCCGGCTCTTTTAGTTGATTCAGCGGATAAACTTTGGGGTCAGGTTTCCGGGAAGTGCTGTTGAGACGTGACAAATTTCGACAATCGACAGCTGCCGGTGGAAAATTCTCGTTTCGGAGCTGGCTCTTTATACAGAGGCATTCAATGATGGGCTTATGAAGGAAAGTACGTTTAGGTAGCCATATCAGTGGGCAATAATAACAGTTATGAGCAGACCATTATTTTATGAAACTCTAACCATGGACAGACAATCTCTCGGTCCCGTCCTTTGTTAAAAAAAAGTCTGTGCAGTGATAAACTTGCAGATAACAAAAATAGTGCATTCCTTGAAGCGACTACTTTTATGACCACCTGTTACGTGCTCTACATAGCAAAAGTACACGTCAATTGCAAGAATCTAAACACCACTATCTACCACAGCGCCAACTTTTATTTAGTGGGTTGCTGATCGTTACATGTTTTGCTTTTACATTGTCTGCATTCCGCCACTATGTTTATTTTTCATACGTTTACATTCCAGGCACTATACCGACTATATTGCTACTGCGGTTAATGCTGTCATTCATCCGTCGTCATCCGTATCGTTACCTCCACTATCGTATCGTGGTCTTCAGTTGTGCTTTGCTTAGCTAGTCATGAGTCAACTAACTGCAAAGAAACGTCGAAAGCTGTATTTAGGACCAGACATTGAATTTGTAGTACCCCGTTCGACGCGATGGTACAGCCAGCAGTCGACCAGCAGTGCTTCGGCGACCGCTACGACTCGTCTCGCGGGTGTTTTGAACTCGCCACCAGACAGTTCTCACGCGTCCCAGACATCACCAGGAGATCGATGTCTCACGGACGGCTGTTCTGTTGGCACGAGTTCTATAGGAGTACGAACAGAGGTGCCAGAAGGAAGCGACGACTTTTTCAACAGCGCGCATGGCGTAGGCGACAATGCATACCAAAGCCCCGAAGAATGCCCTGACAACGAAAGCAATCATTCAGAAAATGACAGTGAAGACGGTGACACTCGACCTTTCCGAGATACAGATCAAGACCCAAGCTCCGGAACCGAAGAAGATAGTGGTGACTATCTTTGTGGAGACGACGCTTCTGTAAATCGAGACCAAAACCCTGGAGCCGAAGGAGATATTTCTGGCGACCGTAGTTCTGTGCCCTCGTTCGACGAATCAGAATTGCTTGCCAGATGCGTCGCGGATTTTGGAACAAAAACACTTCCGGGATCAGCAACCACAATTGCAGTCGCTATCGTTCTAATAATGTCGTTCATAGCGGCTCACGGCCTTTCCTGATCTGCTGTGGACGACTTGGTGAAACTTGTGGAAGCCTTGTTCGGTTTCGAAAAGTGCGGCCGGCCGCAGTCGAAATACCTACTGAGGAAATTGTGGTCCACGAAATGCGATTCCGTCAGCAAATACCACTATTGCTGTAGTCAGTGTGGCAAGCTGCTCGACATTTCTAGCGACAAAATCCACCTGACTTGCAATGTCTGCCAGAGTACTGTGAAGGTGTCGGACGTAAAAAGCGGGGGCACATTTTTTTCCATTCTGGATGTTGGAATGCAATTTTCCAGCACTATAGAAAGTCTCTCTGGTGTTTTGTTTGAGAACCTCGGCAAGTTGAAGCAGCAGGCAGAAGTCGGATGCCACTTGATTCGTGACATCACTAGTGGCATGATGCACCGCACTTTGCGAGAAAAGGGTGTGTTAAGGTGGAGCGATTTGACTATTACCTTGAACACCGATGGCAGCCCTTTATACAAATCATCTAATTACTCAATATGGCCCATACAAATGATAATAAATGAACTTCCTGCGCCCTACAGGTATAAGAATGTTATTCTTGGAGGCTTATGGTACGGACGAAAACACCCCAACATGCTGGTCTTTCTGGAGAAGTTTGTTGAATCCTTGTGTAGGACTGGCGAACTTATTTGGAAATACTCTTCAACTGTTATTCACAGCAAGATTTACACCATCTGTGTCTGTGTTGATGCACCGGCGAGGGCAGTAGTTGGAAACCAAGTTCAGTTCAACGGCTTTTTTGGCTGCCCGTGGTGCCTGGCTTGTGGAGAAAGCCAAGAGGGTAAGTGCACGAAAATTCATAAAGCAGAGTGCCTAAACAAGCTTTCATAATGCTTGAGCATCATCAGTAGTCTTTTTTTCAGGCAATTCGAGAATGCCCAATAGTTCTGTATGAGGAAAAGTGTTTGTGTGGCGTAAGTACACTTTGCAGCTGCTCACTGTTCGTTCAGTGTGTGGGAGTGCAAAAAAGAAAGAACATGTTGCCATTTAGTGAATATTCTTACAAATGCACCTACATGTGTCTTCTCTGTGCGCAAAATTTGAAAAAAATAATTCAGTCAGTGTAGGTACTACCGAAAGAATGTATGTCGAATATGGCATTTGCGCAGTATGTGCTCATTGTGCCGATATTGTCAAAAGGCATTGTGAGCAATATGAGTTGAAATACCAAATTGACGTTTAGTCAACGACAGAGGCATAGCCAGAAATTTTTTGGAAGGAGGGAAGGTAGTAAAGTCACATTTTTGAAATGGTAATTTTTTTGTTTTGTGCCACAACAAAATAAAATTTCCCGGGTCGTGCACAGGTCCGGTGCTCCACCCTCTAGCTTGTACAGAGGTGAATGTGACGTAAGCGCAATAATATTAACAGTAAATATAAGTACATGTAGTATTTAACATCCTAAAAACCATATGAAAATGAGGGATGCCGTGATGGAGGGCTGTGGATATTTCAACCATTTTATGTTCCTCTAACCTGCACTGGGAACACACAGGCCCCTACCATTTTGCATCCATAGAAATGCAACCACTGCAGTTGAGATCGAACCCGTGACACTATGGCGTTGCTAAAGATATCGTTTCTCTCTATAGAGCAGTCAATTTCATGAACAATTTTGCACTCACCAACTGCATTTAAACAGTAATATTAGTGTTGCATCTCATATTGCTTATGTCAGTACATATATCTACGGTATTATGGTCACCTTTGCGCAAACACTTCACAACACCATCGGCAACTGTAAAATCCAACACCTGCTGTTAAAACGAACAAAGGGTGGTAGATGGTCATCATTTGTTGCTTCTAGTGGGGATGAAAGCTAACTGTCTAGATTAGGTATCTCATTTTAATAAATTGAAACTGTACCCTCTCACATTCTCAACAGAACCTCGCCTTTGCTCATTGAGTGTTCATGAACATGTATTCCAAATGCATCCGTGAATTTCATTGACTGATCCTGGACGTTATCTAGGAAGCTGACTTGAATCCTCCTTTTTTTTATCCCGGCTGTGGCAGCTGCATTTCCGATGGAGGCGGAAATGTTGTAGGCCCGTGTGCTCAGATTTGGGTGCATGTTAAAGAACCACAGGTGGTCGAAATTTCCGGAGCCTTTCACTATGGTGTCTCTCATAATCATTTGGTGGTTTCGGGACAATAAACACCACATATCAATCAACTTGAATCTTTTTGTTTTAATCCATGCCATATAGCAAACGGGTGAAAAAAAAAGAAAAACGATACTTTAGAACCACTCAGCTGGTTCAACAGTGGCACACATAAACACTTGACAGCGGAAATCACAGACACTATCGAAGGTGAACACAGAAATTCACGACTGAATACACTGCAATATGCTGCATCTTGCAAAATTTGCTTGATTTCAAAAGTGCTGGCACAGTACAGGTTCAAAGGTAAACGTGTGAAGGCAGTGTGCTTGTCATGGCAGTTGTTGGGGCGTACCCACTTTCCCATGAACAAGTAGCTTGTGCGCCTGTTTGGTGGTGCTTGTGCCCTTAAGGAATCTCTATAGCATTTACTCAGTGAAATACTTATCTTGTTTCTGCTTTATTTCATTGCAGGGCGCCTAATATACTTGAATGCAGAACCTGATGTGGAGAGGACGTCAGCAGGCATCCGAAGAGACATGACCCTGGCATCTAGACTAAAGACCCCAGTCAATGGCTTGAAAGGGGTGTCACCACTGGTGAAACTCCCACATTTCGACCTTGTGTGGGGCTATACAGTGGAGTATATGCATAGTGTTCTGCTGGGCGTAACAAGGCAGTTTGCTGAGTATTGGTTCGACTCGTCAAACAGCAATGAGCCATACTACATGGGTGAGTGCACCATACACTTCATGGTTGAAGTATTACGGATAAATATTTTAGAACAGTGCATATGGCCCACTTTTGTATTGCCAAATTTTTGACATACATGTGTTTGTATGATGCCGTCTCATGTACACTTTGGCATCTTCCCCTATTTGAAGGTTTGCTTGCTTGAACGGGCGATACTTTTTTTTTTCTCGAAAGCTTCTTCTGGAAAATGATGAAAATCGGTATCAGAAAAGCCTGGCATTTGACCAATGTAGAAAATACTGTAGTGAACAATGGCACGTAGTCTATGGATAAATCAATCTAGGTCCACGAAACCAGCCAAGGCTTTTTTCAAAGTGCCCCTTCTAGTGTTCAAATGTAAACAGCACATTGTTTTCTCAAACAAGAATACTAATGCCACCTAGCGTAATGTCTAGCTGTAACAGGAATGTTGTTTTGGGGATTTCACATGCCAGAATCACCATATGTTTATCAAGCACACCATATGATTATCAAGCCTAGTTGAGGTTTCTGGAAATTTTTACTACCTGGAGCTCTTAAAGGAGCACTGACATCAAGTTTACTCATGTCCAGATTTCCGCGTCAACGAGTAGCTATCGTCTCTTTAGTAGCTATTCGCGACCTGAGGTACGAATGAATATCTGTAATATTGATTTATATATCTGCTATCGATTGAGGTTCAAAATGAGTCGAAAGCCGTCAAATTGTAGTGCTGTCAGCGCTACCTCGCGGTCACACCTAGGCCGCTGCATAGCTGATGTTGCTTTCACAAAAAATGGTGACGTCACGCACACTGGCGTTTCGTCTGCTAGGAGCGCACGTGCAGTCAGTCCAGCTGTGTCTCTGATTATGTAGACTAAAGCCTTCCATGCATTTTTGGCCGGCTAGCTTAAGCAGTGCCAACTCGTTCTTCCCCTCTTCCTTTAGCCCCGGCCCTCACAAGGAGCCTCATACTGCCAGTGAAACCCACCTTATTCACCAACACAGAATTTACCCTGGAGCACCTCGGCGCAAAGTGAAGCGAGCAAATGTGGCTATTCTTAGGCGTCTAGTCTCTCTGTCCATCAGCGCATCAACTCACTGGCTATGTTGAGGTTCGTGGCTTGGAAAGGCATGAAACGCCACGCTATTTCTTCTTTTTCCACGCCTCGACGTGCCGGTTGTCACTGCGCAGCAGTTTCTCGACATTCTGGCACGTATTGTCACATTGAATGATAGTACTCATGCTGCGGAACACATGCCAAATCAGTCGATGCAACACTATGAAGTGCACGCACGCTTCAACACAGCAAGGAGAGTCAATAGTGAGAGCATGGCTGGGAGTCGGCTCCAAACACACTCAGATCGTCGACGTCATTGTTACTAGCGTATCGTCACTCAGGGTGGTATTTGTGGAATGTATCACACCGAACACGCAGCTCTTGTGTTGATGTCGCAGGGCAGTATATTTCCAGTTTTCTCTCCTTAGCTTGTCTACGCTGTTTGACATCGAATTAAAATAACTTCCTCGAATTCCATGCCATTCAAATTTGGCCAAAAAGGCCTACTCATACCAAGCGATCAAATCATGGGCATATCTTGATCTTGAAATTTGATGTCAGTGCTTCTTTAAGCATTCCCTGATATCATGCAGCACTTGCACTTCTAGCACTTCGCCTTTGTCAAAATGGTACTGCTATGCATGGGATCAAACTCATGTCTATTGGGTCAGCAAACAACACCGCGTCCACTATGTCGCTGTCCGCAGCAGTAACATGAATGCATGAAGTTGCCATGTAATGATGTTTTTAGTGTTGCATAAAAAGCTTCCTTTGGAATGCTTCAGGGGACCATTAAATCATATGGAGAATTTCTTACTAGTAGTTGACTAGAACTGTTTGCTGCCCCCCTACAGGACGTCCAAGCACATTGAGGGTGATCAACAAACGCCTGCTGAACATTCGTCCTCCACATCATTTCACCCGGCTGCCTCGCACGCTACGAGAGAGGTGCTATTGGAAGGCGCACGAGTGGCGAAACTGGCTGCTATTGTACTGTTTACCATGCTGCTACCCTGTGCTACTGCCAAGATATTTCCGCCACTTCGCCCTCCTGTCTGAGGCAATTTTTCTCTTGCTTTTGCAAGAGCTGTCATCTGACCACATTGATCGTGCAGGTAAGAACACGTTGACAACTGAAAGCACAATCACTTGCATTTTACAAAACTGTCTTCAGTTCACTGTAAAAAACAATCGTGCCATTGAAAGAATAATCAAGTTCTCAAGAAGACTGTCTCTATAAGAGGTGATTTGAAATGGCCTTTGATGTTAGTGGGAGACTCAGAGTGAAATGGGAAAGGAATTTTTTTTTTTTTGTTGTCTGCTGAGGTTTTGAACTTTGAAGGCTAATAACGTCCTTTACCGTGTTCCAATTTCTATAATTCTTTTTGTGTTCATCAGTATTCAGCACTACACAAACTTCAGTGCTGCAGAATTTAGAAGAAAAAGCGTTGCAGACCCCTTCCTTTTAGAGGGCTCGTAAACCACCGAGAGGTCGAAATTCAATTGTGGTGGGGAATTGTGAACGAGTGTATGACAAACACGGAGCTGTGAGAATTTTTCGTAACGGTGCCGTAATAGTGGAGTTAGACGCGTTTGATTATCGAAACCGTGACGATGATTCCTTTCGTTCTCTTCTACACTTCCCTTCATGGTATACTCTCCTAAAGCTGCTTTACCCTTTCGATGAGCACCCCTCTCTTGCTCCTCTCAATCTCACCTGGCATATGTCAGTGCTGACGCGCTGCTTGAAACACCGTCTACTTGCAGTGGCCGGGACTCCGTGAGTTGCATTGTAGCTGTGTGCTTGTTACGAACGAAATTTTCAGAAGCATAAAAAGGTTAGTTTATGGTCCCCAGGTCCAGGAAAATGGCCTATTTTGCCGCCTTGTGAACGAGCTCAGAACGCGCCCCTCTAACTGCGATTCGACACTGAGGAGTAGCTGCTGGTGAAGCAAAAGAAAAGCATCCAACAGCACTTGACCACCACTGGGGGAGAGGGAGAGCGAAAGCTGAGAAGAAGATGTGGCGATAGGGTCAGTCGCAAGTTGCCCTCTGTGTCGAGATTTGAAATGAAATGAAATTAACAGATTTTCTTTCTGGAGAGAATACAGAAAAACGAAGTGAAGCTAAAGGCCATTCGGCCTGACGTGGCTTCGCTACGCGAAAAAATTTCAGCAAACAGTGCTACATTGAATAATAATTATCACAATACAAGGAGCAGCATAATAATAGAAACACAGAAATAGCATAAAAGCAAAAATAGGTGGTATATAAGTACAAAAAATAGGCTGCATAGACACAGAATCAGACATCGAGGCTCTTTTCATTACATATTAAAAAAAACAAACACATACGTATTGATATATTCATATAATACACTCGCATATTAATACATACATGTGCCCATATGTACGTACATACTACTGTATATACACGCGTTTTGTACCCAACGGTGAGAGCATATGTGTAACCTAGCCAGAAGTTTATTGAAAACATGATGTTTAATATACTCAATTAATGAGGAGATGTTTTATCTGATATTTAAATTGTGTTAATGAGAGGTTAAAATTTAATTGTTCACCTAAATGATTTATAAGCTGTGGGGCGTGGTATGCAATCAGGGCTCTGCCATATCCAGTCCTAGTAGCAGGAACGCGAAATGGTTGCCTACGGAACGAGTATTTGAGTGCGCCTTCCGGTGCCGTAGTAGTGTGGAGTTTATTTTTATAAATGTAAAGTTATAGCTTATATTCATACACCTGTCTTGGTTTAAGTATACCATGTTTTATGAATAATGGACCGCTAGGAATCTCCCTTGCGTTGCCATAATAATCATTGAATAGGCGGATAACTTTCTTCTGTGAGATTTCTAGTTTATTTAAATTCTTCTCATTTGTAGTGCCCCATACTAGCATACTATAATTTAAACTGGGTGAATAGCCACCATGTCAGAGGCTCGGCCTGGTGTAGTACGCACTGGTTCGCATGTGTTTATGTAGACATATACGTAAGGCATATCGACGTGAGGCATGTATTGGCTAATAATCGCAATGCCCTTGTGTGCATAAGGAGGGGGGGGGGGTGCAAAGCCAGCCCTAACATTGATGTAATAGAGAGGAAGGGGGTCTGTGACTGGGGGGGGGGTGCACAAAGGCAGCCCCGTAAATTGATGTATTTGGAAGGGGATGCTGCTATGAACTTTCACCCCCCCCCCCTCTACTGAAAGATAACTCCTGTGTACACCTGTGATGCTCTACACAATATTTTGAAATTCTTGTCACCAGTGCGTGATGACGCTTAAAGGCGAACTTGGGCATTTTTGCGATATTTATAGATTTCAACAAAACGCTTGCTTCGTAATGTTTATTTTAGGCCATTCCACTTTTAAAAGTATTTAAATACAGCTTTTTTAATATGTTCATCTCTTCACTGGTGGCTTATGCGCAGTAAATGTTACTTCTTTGAAACAAGACAGGCTGCATGAAAAAGGTGTTGTAATATTCTATAGCATCGTTGAGGAAATAGTTGTTTATTGCATTTTTCAGGACGGCTTCTGACATCCTTTGTATCCCAGGCAGCCGGGCTCTATGGACAGCGATGTATGAGCTTTAATGTGCATCAGCTTCTCCACCTGGCTGATGCTGCGAGACAGTTTGGTCCTTTGTGGGCCCATTCTGCTTTCGCATTCGAAAACAGTAATGGTTACCTTTTAAAACTTGTTAGTGCTGCAAAAGCTGTGCCTGCGCAGGTGCTGGAAAGAGTAGTGATGGCACAAGAGCTCCAGTTATTGCTTGCAGGGCTTCCATTGCCATCAAAAGTGCTCAGTTTTTGTAGTAACATGCTCGGTAACCCAATCACTGAGCATGCACGGCACATTGGAGCTGCATGGTTGTTTGGAACACCGACACAAGTTCCTTCTCTCAGTCATCAGGAGTCTTCTTGCTTGCAGACATGGTGTGGACAAGTTCCAATCGTTCAAGAACATTTCAGATTTTCTATTTTGGGCACAATCTTTCACAGTGAATCGTACAAAGCTGGAAAGAAAAACAGCTCTGTGTTCGAGAGCAAAACTGGAGGCTTTTATTCTATTAAAAAAATATTTGAGGTGACAGATCCAACTTGTGCTTTAAATGGTGGGACTGTCCTTCTTTGCACAAGGATAGTTGCTGGCAACAACGTTGCAGGACTCCCGCCACACATTTCCGACTGTTTTTTTTCTTTAGTGTATTCGCTCCTCCCTCTAACTATGAACGACATTGGCAAAGCATGTGTTCTGGTCTCTTTGAATGACAAAGAAGACTACATTTGTGCAGTTCCTAACATGGTGGAACGTGACTAAGGTTACATTAATTTCACAGGCAGACACAGAAGTGGTAAAGAAATACATTTCAAAACCACGATATGATTATGAGGGATGCTGTAATGGAAGGCTTTAAAAGTTTTGACTCTTCGGTGTACTTCAATGTGCACCTTAATCCAAGCAAGTGGTTCAGTAGTTTTTGCCTTTATCAAAATGCAGCCGCCGTGGGCAGCATATGATCCCGTGACTTCTTGGTCTGCAGTCGAGCATCATAACTACCAAACCTCTGTGGCAGATGAGAAACATAACCAGTTAAGGCAGGTACACATTGCTGCGAACCACACAAGTAACTGAATGAGCTGCTTTTGATATGGCAGGTTCGTTCTTGTCATGAATGGTAGTATGTGAACTCATAGATTACTTTTATTTGTCTTTATATGAGCATGTTGTGGCCAAAAACGTTGAACAGCAGCTCGAACAACATCGTACATTGAGGCGTTCCATATGGCCTGGCGTAAAAGTGAGTGTGTTGCTCCAAACACAGTAGTCACTTCGTGGTCTTGCGAAAGGTCCTGAAAGTAATCTAAGATAGATTTGTCCACCCATGCTTCTAGGAAGTTCCGGATGGCTGAGTAAAAGTTAGTCGTGCCTAGCTGGCACGTGCAAGCTGCAGTGAACTTTCAGTAAACGAACATCTGTATAATATGGAACTCAAAAATTTTTTTGATTTCTTGATCAATGTTCATGAAACTTGGTCAGTTTATGTATATTTGTGTGCTTACTTCAAATATGTAATTATTTTTTTTTGTAAAGTGTACTTTTTAAAAATACAGAATATTTTGTTTGCCTTTCAAGGAGGCAGTTTTCTTTCTGAACAAGAGTTTCTGAACAAAGAGAGGTGGAGTGTAGTGTCGGGCAGCAGCAGCATAGTTCATGGCTTGGGGTTGCGGTTGCGATGTCTCAGCGATATTTATTGAGAGCCGGATTTTCTGTGTGACAATGTCTGCGATCGATGAAACTTGTGGCTGGCATGACAGAAACATTCAGCGAAGTTCTTCCCGCACTACGGCCATAATGGTCTTTCGAGCCTTGTTTTGTAGAGGTTCGTACTCTGGTGGTAAACATTGCTGCCTGCGGCTTGTTCGCTGCTTGTGGCCAGCGTGGGTGTCTTCACCGCGACGTGGAATGGGTTCACGGCTTGACGGGGGAGTCTAGCACATGAAAGAAGCAGCACCTCCACCAGATGTCACGGGGGCGTGACGGGGACAATGGGAGCAGACTGTGATTGCGAGATGAAACTGTTTATTCGGCTGAACTTGTGGCCCGTAAACTGAAGGTCAGATTACAGCGATTCCCACTGGCTCTGATAGCAGTAAACAGAAAGTTGGCCGTTGATTAACTGGCAAGTGGTGAGGTGCATCAGTGTTTATACATTTGCCATTGACTATCCTAGCATTCTCGTTAGCAGTTACCTAGGTTCCAGAATATTCTGCAATGTTCCAGAAGTGGGCGTAATCTTGACAAAGTGATCTACTGCAGTCTTGAAGCTTCTTGAACATCGCAGGTGCTGTTTGTGCTGAGAATCACTGGCAGTAAAGTAGTGCAATAACAAAACTTGAGAAAAGAATATGGCAATACAAAACAAATTAACAGGTGATGTAGTTCTGTAATTTGCTCAACAAACTTTTGGAAAAGCAGTATATAGAGTAGTTCGAGATTTCAACTATCAGTGGAACAAAATTTTTTAAAGCAGTTCAAGTGTGACCGGTAAGGAACAGTCCATATGCAATGTCAGGTTGTACATACACTGGAATATATGAAAGAGAGAGGTTCCTGAATGTGATTATAAGTGTGAATGATCCTGCACAGCATAACTATTCGTTGTTGTAAGCACCCACATTTCAATGTCTGCAATAATAAAACATAAGCATGCAATGAAGCTGAAAAAATGTGAATGTAACAAGTGTAAATGACTCTTATTGCTTTTTTATGAACTTATTTCATGGTATTTATGCAATTGTGTCATACTGTGAGGTGGCTGAACAGTTGAAGTGTATTACAGTATCGGGCAAACCAATGATTTGTAAACAGCTGACTTTCATTTTTTGTTGCATTTTAAAATCTTCATTTAAGGTAATCATTTTGATGGCCTTGTTATTTGTGCTTTTGTATATTACAGCATTGTAACTGCAACTATTGTCTTGGCAGTGTTGTGTGTATGAACAAATAAATAAATTACATGATGGCTCTGCATTCCATTGCTGTGGAATGTGGATATATGCCTGTATGTAATTGAAGCCATGCATCATTTTGTAGTAAGCCGCAGAAAACCTCAATAGCCGCAGCTTTTTTTCTAGCCTTGCATTGTGGCAATGTTTGTTTTTGGAGGTTTCCTGTAGTAGCTGTACTGAGTGTCAATGTTTATTTTTGAGGCTTTATGTACTAGTTGTACTGAGTGAGGAGTATGTTGCACCAATAGTACAAAGCTATCTTAATATTTTCTTGCCTTGCATTGTATTAATTTCGAGATTATATGTATTAACTGTACTGGAGTAGAAGCATGTCCTCTGAATCTGACTCGTAGAGAATTGACCAGTTCATATGTAAAAATAAAGAAACATGTTTTTTATCTTTTTGTGTGGAAAGCAATTTGTTACGAGGACTGAAAACTTCATTACAATGTGCTCAAATTTTTAAACCTTTTCACATGCCATATGAATGAGACATAAAATATGATAAATGGCATAGACATACATAAGTTTCACTCTGACACAACACTAAAATATATACCAAGCAAGAGCAGGCTGTAGGCTATTTTACCTATCCAGAAACCCTCCACATGTATTCTAAACTATGTCAACATTTAGCCCGATATAGTTGCATAATTCACTCTTTTTCGTTAGGATTAAGGAACATCAATCAGTAGCACATTTACAACATTTGTATGAATTGGCTTGTCTAGAGAGCACAAGTTATGTAAATGGACTTGAACATGTGGGCAAGTAAGCTAATCACAAATGTAACTAAAAGGTTTTGGGAATATATCTTATATACTTTGGGATATACTTTATTGTCATGATATATACAAAATAAAAATTGTTTACTTCATGTAAAAGGACCAAAAAGTAATTGAGCTAAAAAACTTATGGTCCTTTTTAGGCCCTTCTAATTTCCAAGGAATGTTATACATGTCTTGCGTGAGTTATTTCAGAAAAAAATATACATAAAACTAATTGAGTTAAGAGATTTGGCATTTTTAGGCTCTTCATGTTTTCAAAGGTTAAGATGGAAGCACACAAAACACAATCTCTAGAACTATTTGCTCGTATTCAGCTTTTAAGCACAGCCAAGTACATTTCAGGAGCAAGCAAGCTTGTGTCACCCAAACACCATTGAACTATTTAAAGAAATGCATCGAAACTTGAACTGAATATTTGAACCAATTTTGTTTTAATACATAAGTGCCGTTGGAAATACATGGTTCACCGGTGCATACATGCATACGTACGTACAACAAGCTGTTTTCAAAGGTTCAGGTGAAAGCACATGAAACAAAAGTTTTTTGCTCTTATTCATATTCAGACAAATAAACACAGCCAAGTACGGTTCTTAAATGAGCAAGCTTGTGCCAAGCCAACGAAACTCTCCGATTGACCATTTCAAGCAATGCGTGAAAACTTAAACTGAAAATTTGACGTAGTTTTGTTTCAACAACCTAGTACTGCAAAACCTTTTTTTAACTTTTTATAATAAAATTTTATGTGCTTTTTTATTGAGGGAAAGTATAGATGGATGAATGGCATTATTGAGGTCTTTCAGTGTTTAGAGCACAGAGGGCAGCTGCTACGTCAGAAGTGAGAGGCCTTGCCCCTCGACTGTGTCATGCCCTCTTATAGATAGCCCAGAGCTGTGCCTCAAGATTCGAGGTGCATAGAGATCATTCGCACTTTTCCTTGGTAATCCTGGCTCCTTGTGCCTTGAGGCAATGCCAGAGCATGTGAGTGAGACTAGATGTAAGTATCTCTCCGGAATCTAATTCAGGTTGAATTGTCTGTTATATTTTTTGTGTATTGTGTATATAATAGGAAGTTATTTACTATTTACCAGTTTAATGAAAGGATTATTCATTGCACAAATATATTTGAATGGTCTTTTGCATAAATATTATAACATAAATTGTGCAAATGTAAGTATGCATACAACTAAGGTGATCACAAATGAAATTACTTTGATAATTATATGATATACTTACCTAATTTGCTGTAGCATATATTTGCATCTCATGATATATACTAATTAAAATTGGTTATTTCTTGGGGTTGCATGTGTACAGCTAACTAATAGAGCTGAAGAAAATTTGGGTACTTCAATAGCAGAAAAAGTTATACTTGCCTAGATATTCAGTCTAATAAGTTCTATTCATGTTCTACATTCATTCTTAAGGGTGACATTGAGCCCTATGCAAGTCCTATAGATGGTCTCCATTCAGCCCCATTAGCTCCTATATTGTGCTAGATGCGACCTACATAGCATTCCCATAGCTCCTACATGCCCCTATATGTTCTTCCCAGGTCCCATTCAGCTCCTACATAGCTCCTACATACCCCTATATACGTCCCATTCAGCTCCTACATAGCACCACGAGGGTCCTGTATAAGCCCTATATACCCCATTTGGTCCTCCCACAGCTCCTGTATTAACCCCTGTAACCCCTGTATTGAAGCATACGGATCCTGTATGAAATTATATGGGTTTTTTCAGTAGGGCAGGGTTTTCCTAAACCCCGCACTCTGCAGCAAGTGGCACCCAATTGTTTTCCGGTCCCAGAGTAAATTTCGTTCTGCGGTAGCGAATTCGGCCCCCATGTTGCGGAAATGTCCAAGTCCCACACTGTAGATTTCTGGCACGCCCTGCTCCGCAGCCCAGACGCCAAAGTCCAGCGGGACCTAATCAGTCAAGCCCTTGCTGCTGCCGTGTCTCAGGGATTCCGGCCGCCAGCTAGAGGCGACAAGCCTAGCCTGAAGTAATTGATTGACTTTTAATAAAGCTTTCTCTATATCTCTCTCAAAGCATGACGGGTCTTTGAGACACGCGGCAGCCGCGGTCACCATGCTTCTCCATGAACCGCGTGCTGGCATTTCAATGTGGTATTCGCACGTTCTGTGAACCTATAATACTTCTTGGGGCGTGATAGATATGTGCAAGATTGACACTTCTTCCAAAGTTTCGTATATAGCGGCTCTCTATTTAAATTCTCTAGTTTTTGTGCGTACGGTGATCGTAAGTGTGGCACGGGGATCGGCAAGCTTAATCTTGGGCGCGTGATAACAGCGTCGGGGAACGCACATGCTTTTGATGATCAGCAAAGAATAAATTGAACAAGATCGCCTGAATGCTTATAAGAGAAGCAGCTAATTAGGTACCTATAACAATTTGTTGGCGTGCAGCACATACACTCTTACTCATGCCCCAGGTAATGTGTTGACAGTGCAACAAACTTAAGAAAAATGGTCTCGCTTCCTATCTTTATCTTGAACGTCAAGCATAACATGATTAAGAGTGGAGCTACCATTTGGTACTGCGCTATTAAAATTGGGAGAACATGTTTATGGGGCACTGCACACATCTTCTTGCTGCACTCATTATCCTTACTTACTGGCTGCTTACCTCATTACAAGTTCATTTTGTAAGCGGTAATGATGAAATGCCAGCTACGGGCCGCGTCTACAACGCACGCTAGCAGCTGAAGCTGCTGCATGCCCAGTTTTTCATGAGTGAAAAACGCGTCGCTCCCTGAATGCCGGCTTCGCTAACTGCCTCGCCGGTTGCTATAAAAACGGTACGTTTGTTTATTATTATTAGACAGTTATAGTTTAGCGTTAGCGTGATAGCGTAGGTTAAGGGAATGGCGTCACCGTGCAGCAAACGTTCGTTGCGGGAAGCGTCTTTACAGTCGAGCGGAATAGCGTTTACGTGGTTTACGTGCCCTAGCCGGGATGGTGGCGCCACCTATTAGATGGTTATTAAGTTAAGCAGTGAAAAGAAAAAGAAAACGAGAATGTTTGCCTATGCCACCACGCGAAGCATTGTTAGAAGTTTATTTTAGTGATAATAAAAGTAAATAAATATGAACCACGCACCAAACGCGACACAGACGTGTTCGAAATGGGAAGCTATCTCAAAAACAACGCCAAC
This sequence comes from Rhipicephalus microplus, assembly GCF_043290135.1. Lineage (NCBI taxonomy): Eukaryota > Metazoa > Arthropoda > Arachnida > Ixodida > Ixodidae > Rhipicephalus > Rhipicephalus microplus. The sequence goes on along the minus strand of NC_134706.1, from coordinate 112,933,375 downwards.
TTTTCCGTAATGTTCGGTCATCGAAGCTAACTGAAGGCAAGCGAAGCCACTTGGAACAGTCGTTCGCTGCGAACAAAGTTATTATTTCAACAACTACGCCAAAATCACTTCGAAGCGGGCGTCTAAGAGTTCCGCCATGTTTACGTACACTACGTACGCCTACGCTACCAAGGTAACGTGAGATCTGAAAAATACCGCGCGTACGGGAAGCGGCATGCGTGACGTACGTATCTCCGCATGCGCACTTCGATTCCGGTATCACGGTACACTCGGTAACCCCCAAAGCCCGGTATACTATAACTCTCTATTATTTTGAAGTTTCCATAGCCTGACGATAGCCTCGCTGCTCTCTGCAGTCTGATAGACGCGCGTCGCTGTTACTTTATCTGGCCGATCGCGTCCCTTGAGGTAGCCGAGAAGTATCCCTACCTAAACTGTCTAACACCATGGTGGTATTTCCCCATTCGCGAAAACGTTCGGCTTCGCTAACCCTCGCAACGCCAGCGACAGCCGGGAAAGGTACGCGTACACTAATGGGAAGCATGCTGCGACGGCGTCCCACCCGTCGGTGCGATCGCGTGGCAAGCAGCCATGCGCCATCCACACTGTCGGCGCCGCGAGATTCTCAAGGCACGCGCATTCCGCACACCCGTCGGCTCGCGGATCCCATAGAGTTTCTTAAAATTAACCAGTGGGGACTCTGGCGCTGTGACCGTTCAGCGACCACGGGAATGATGGGTATACAGTACACGAATTTGCCTAGTCTTTGTACTTGCTGGCGGCGAATAGTACTTGCGGCTTCATTTATTGCTACTGTTCGGTTTCGTTTTGAAGAAAAGAACGAAGTGTTTTAAACTTGGTGACCCGATTTGAAATAGTAAACTTAAATAAATAAGGTGGTGAAGTGCAACCGCTGAACATTTGCTTATTTTTGTTTCGTGAGAAAACAGCTAGCTCCAAGCCACACGAACACACACGGAGCCAGAAGCACGAAGATTACACAGATACGTGTACTACCCATCACTCCCTTGCTCGCTGAATCACCGTGCATTGCAGCTGCGATAGACTCTAGCGCCAAAGTTCCCCTTAGTGTCTACCAAGAAACGCTGGGGCAGCTCCTTCTCGCTGACAGATGGAAAGAGGTGGCACGGGTGAGATGATGCCCACGTGAAAAGTGGGCTCGAGATATGGAGAGGGTAAAGCGAGGGAGAGCTGACACAAGGCAAGCGCACGGCAAGCAAGAGAAAACACCAGCGGCGAGGGCGTGGTGCGGACGGAGAACCACGTTACACCGGCTAGCCGAAGAGCTCCTTCGCCTCTAAAATCTTGTACATATCAAAATATTTGTTACGGTGGCCGTATGCCTTTAAACGAAGTGCGGAGCTCGCATGCAATTACATGGGCTGCCCTAACGGAGGAGGGCACTGGTTTCACTGAACCAGGGCTGCATGTCCCTCAAAACCTGCAAATCAGACCACATTGCATGACGTCCAATATTATCTTGGCTTCAGTAAAGTTTCTTTCCTCTTTCTATGACGCCAAAAAACACTCTTCGATCGCACGACATGGTCCTGTGTGAAGTTAGTCTATTTCTGCGATAGCTTAAAGAGCTACTGCCCCCCCCCCCCCCAAAAAAAAATGGGCTCACATTATCTACTCTAATGTGTTGATGGGTCGATGTTTGTCATAACATGTCACATCGTTCTAGCACGTGCGGTGGGGAATTATTTATGAGTTCTTCATTGCCGACCACTCCCGTTTAGAGTTTGAGAGAGCCCCAAAAACAAAAAGCCGCCGTGCGCGACTACAACCACTTAGCGTGTAAAACAGTCAACCACGACACCAAGAAAAACTGTTGCGGACTTCCGCTTGGTTTAACCAATAAGTTAGTTCGACAGGAAACAGAAGAGCATGGACACGAAACGAAACTTTCTACACGTTAGCCACGGCCACAAAAAAATATATGTACATGAAAAGCTACGCACTTCAACTTTCATGAACCCTCGTGTCTTGTCACCCTGTTTCCAAGAACTGCTTGAAGTTTCAGGGCGAAGCCTGCTCAGAGAAGAAAAAAGGAAGGATATTTGACGAAGAATTGTATACTCCACGGAACGTGTGTACTGAATCCTCATTAGTTCAGTGAATGTTGGGAAGGTAAGCGTGGCAGCTTTTAACTTTACTGAGACTCACAGCAGAAAAAAAAAAGAGCAGGGATAAAAGGACCGGTGTTTTCATGTTGCCTTAAGCTCACATATATAAGCAGAAATCACGAGATGCACCCGTGTCCGTTGAGTGCCACCATGCTTCACGATGACAATAAAACACGCACATGATAATAAATGCAGATTCAAATGGCAATCAACTCATAAACGGAAAATTCAGGTGAGATGATGTCTGCAATAACACAGAACACGTGATGTCCAATGTACAGAACTGCTAATTGCGAATGGCCATACTTTTTTCTAAAATATTCGTATCTCACAAAAAGCATAAAGCACGAATCCTCAATATTTGCGTCGATGTGAAAAGACCCTAAGGGATTTCCCAAATGCTGGCTTTATTAAAAGTGAAGAGCGTCCAATTCTCATTCCATTGAGGATAATAGATTTTGTCAGGTGAACTTCTCCATCATTCGCATGTTTATGAATCACTGGAAGCGCAGCCACCTGTTGAAGACCTTAAAAACATATGTTTGTCAATTTGTTCTCGGTAAAACACGCCTTTCTCCCACTCTAAACTTGGGGGATTGAAGATAAATCACCCCCCCCCCCAGCTGGCTACGGGCCCGATTCGTGGCATCAATACAGCTAATCTTTGAATACGATCCCGAATTTTTTCTTTTATGCGATATATCTTAACATTTTGCTGGAGTTTCGTGCAGGGATGGTGTGTATATGATTGTTGTGCTGTGAAAAAGACTTAGCAAATGCAAGTCGATGTGACAAGACGCCTGACAAAATTGTAATAATATTTCGGCGCTGTCAGAAGAATCTTGCTAACAATTATGGTATAGTGCAAAACTCCGTTTCTTCTGTGTGTTATACAAAAAAGACAAAAACGTGGCCTAGCCTTCTGGTAAAATAAGGGCCTATAATATTTGTTTAGATTCTAAACATCCACCAACCACATGAATTAGTTATTCATTCCTACTGTCAATTCCACATCTATTAGCTCCGCTGTTCGTGTTACGAAAATTTCATTTCTGCATATAATATAAGATGATAGCTCTTAAATTCTGAAAAAAAAATAGTGTTTAAAACTGATTTTCTTTTATTGGAAGGTCAATGAGACAGAGATGGAAACAGGTGCTTGTCCTTTCTGTGTGTGTACCCTGGCTCATGGTTGAGTGAAAGGAACGCGTAATTACTGGTCCCTCATGCTGCACAGGGGGAGGAGGGGGAGAATGGCTTCCTGAATAACGATATGTTATTCTATTGTCCTTTGTAGAGTTTCTCGTTTGCCAGGAGTACTCTAGATATGATGGGGCTATTCGTTATTCATTACTCGACCTCCTGGAACAACGTGGGTTCCACCAACTTTGCTTCGCTTCACAAAAAAAAAAAAAGCTGGTGCCCCACGGGAATGACAGCCACAACTGCGCCTAAAACGGCTCTGCTTACCGTGCAACATTCATTTAGTATGTACACACAGGTAAACAAGCACAGAGAAAAAAATAAGGAGAGATCAAGCTGGTGAGTTCAACCTAAGAGGGCACTGCAGCTGCTACAGCTGCCATCGGCAATGCCATGCTGGATAACGCTGTTCCTGTCTTTTATAGCGAGATGCCCGAAAAAGTGCAAAAGAGCAAACAACCCTGCGATCGCCACCATTCATACTGACGTTAGTCCGGTTAGCTTCTTGATGCGATCATCGGCGCTTCAGTTTCTTTCCGTCTGTAAGTTTGTTAGAATGAGATAGCTGCGTAATTCTTACGAGACGCCGATATTTCGAATTCTCAATGCCTCATTCGTCTTATCACGGCAGCAGCCGCAGATACGGTGGCTCGTTTTTATAGCGCGCTACTTCGAGGGATATTTAGGCACTGAAATATCCTTTTTGCACAACATCTTCGTATATTAAGAGGCATAATATACCATACATATTTTTTTTGCTGAAACGAACTACTTGTTGGGGGACCATTTAATGGGCGCTTCATCACGTCTCCCGCCACAAAAAAAAAGTTTTAAAGGCAGCGAACGCGTATTTCATTTTTTGAAGATATTTTGGACACATTATTTGAAGTTTCCTGTGTACTCTGAATCACGAAGCCCACGCATGACAGATTACTGGGTTCTTAGAAACTGTAGCTCTTTCACAGATAGCGCAAGAAAGCTATACTCACATGTGAAACCGTGTGTTGGGCCCTCTCCTGCACACTAAACGAAAATGACCTGAAATAACTTCAAAAACTGAGTAAAACATTTGTCCTCTAGCGCACTACCTTTCCTGGTTTTTTTTTTTACCACCTACTATGGAGGTAAAAATTTACTGTCGTGCTAACTGAGTTTTTGAACGTAGGAAGTGTAGTAATTATTTACCCCAATGAGGTTTTGAACGAGTATAGAAAGAGTACATTTTTAGTGCCTTCACAAGGTTTTTGGGGTGATTTCTGGGAGTTATTTCCGGTGGTAAAAAAATTAAAATTGACGGGTGCATTCGCCTAGAGTTAAAAAGTTTATTAACTAGCAGAATTGATTTGACTTATTAAACGGCAGAATTGATGACACATAGATTCACATACAGACAAATACGCACACACAACAAATGCAGAATAATACGCCACTGGAACAGACTGCACGCGTTGCTCAACTACACCATTGACAATCCGGTATATATAGGCACGACTTTTTGACCAGCCCTGTAGGACCGGTAGGAGAGCTCTTTTTTTTTTGCATTGAATAACAACAACGGTTGAAGGTACAAGCGTAAACTTAAGGTGGGCTGCAGGTCACTAATTGTCACACCGACCTTTTATTATAAATCTACCCAATCTCACCTTTTCGAGTATCCAATAATTACTTGGCACACCGGGCTCATGGCCCCACGCGTGTTAGCACTGCTGATGCACAAGTCCATAAAATATACCTAAGTACGCAAACCATGGTAGCTCAATCATTTTCATTGAGCGACGGTGCACAAACACAGTAGCAGCACGTATTCATCACAACGGGCGTAAAGGAGCGGTGCACGCCTGCACACAAGCTTCTTACCGACGGCGTACTAGGCCTTTTCGAGGAGCCCGGCTATCCGATGAAACTCAGCTGGCGATCACAGAACACATATCCTGTGCGAATTTCGTCGTCATTTCTGACACAAATGAACACGTAACCGCTATCTTACGGGGACGGGGCGGTGTATGCTATCTTACGGGGATGGGGCGGTGTTGCAACAAAAGACCACCGTCCGGGTTTTCTTCGTGCTCACCGGCAGCCGCTTGTTGGTTCCGTCTGCCTCGTATAGGCTTAGCGCTACATGTTTAAGAACAGTTTGTGCAATGAGGTGGGCAATTCGGGCAGAACTTTACTCATGCAGGCATCGCCTACTGTGGAACAAAATATATGCAATGCTTCTTTCGCCTGCCCCGGCGACACACACACACTGGTCACTGGCGGCCGTGGCTCGGTGCCGACGACAGAGTGAAGCATTTTGTTTATTGCTTCTCCAGTAGGCAAGCACGGACGATGACACCAGATTGATTTTGTTACCACTGGTAGATATTCGCGATTCGGCTCGGAAGCGAGATATCCGCGACGTGCAGGTTCGGAGGCGCTCGGAAGCGCACGGTCGTTTGACGATGTAGGAAACACGTGAGATCCATCAGCCCAACCAGACACACAGATACCGAGCTTCTTGCACCGTCTGTCTACAAGGCACCACCGCCTACAAAAAGCCAACAATTCGCGAAAATATGCAGGACAACTTTTCACAGCAGGTTTTCTTTCTTTTTTTCTTCTTTTGAGATTCCCCCCCCCCCCCACCGTCTTTTTTTCTTTTTCGTTCACAGAATGCTGTTCTCGCTTGTTGTGCTTGTGCTGCCCCCAGTTCCAGTGAAAGTGCCTTGACTCACGGTCAGTCCTGAGGCACGGCGATGCCAAAAAAAGAAAAGATCTGTGGTCCTCGCGTACGTTCAGGATTCACTGAGAGCGTCACAAGGGGGGGTATAGGGCAAAAGCCACCGAAGCAGCTGCACCTTGCAGTCACGTGGTAATAAACTCTGAAACGCAGGTTAAAAATCACGTGATAGAAAACTCCCTACGTGGTAAAACTGGATTTTGACATCCTTTTACTACTTGCCTGAGAGGTGGTGGTAAAACTATGTCATGTACCACCTTTTACTCCTACACGAGGTAGTAATTTAAAACGCAAGAGAGTTTTCAGACGTCATGAGCCGCAAAAACCCCAAACTCGGATAGTTTTTGCTTACAGTGTGGGTATGAAAAGGGCACCATAGACTTGCGTAGACACTCCCCCTCTCCCTTGAGAGAGAGAAAAGTGTAAAAAAACCAGCAGTATAGATCTTATAGCGTGGACACCACCATATTGGTGCCGTCTTTGGTCTGGCAACCCAGTGGAGCGTGCGAAGCTCCGAGTTTCTATGAAAAAGTAAAGCTCGTGCGGTTGCAGCTGCAGTCAGTTTTTTTTTTCTGGCACGCTGAATTGAGTCCTAGTGATGCAGTAGAGGTAGAAAATTAGTCAGTGAGACGTCCTGTAACGTTATGATCCATTCGGGGTCAAATACTATGATCTATGACGTTGCGATCGTGTCGTAAGTGGTCGATCATGGTCGTATGTTTCCAGCACATTCTGTTCGATCAACGTAATATTAATTTGTCCCATTTCACCACAGCAAGCAAGTGCCGACACCCTTTGTATATACAAAGGATTGCTTTTTCCTGGACTGTAAAATTTAGGTTTGTTCTTGCACTCGTGGTGTGCTCGTGCTGTCGCAGCGACCACCACCCGTACATGCGCTTCTTCGTGAGCACGCACTTGCAATTTTTTTATGATGGTGGGATTTATTTGTTGCTCACAAACCGTGGTCTATCTTTTGATCGGCTTTGCATTGTGCCTTATAACTCGATTGTTTATCGTCCTCTGGGTGCGGACAAAATTAGGGCTGTTTATAGGTAGTCGCACACAAAAAGCGATGCTGTATATAGCTTTCATTACAGCATGTTTTTTTTTCTTTTTAGAGTGATGGCACTTGATTAAATTGCGGCAGCGCAAAAGTGGAAACGGTAAGTTTTTTCCGCCTATGTGGCCCCAAATATGCCAAGGCTTGAACGTATGACTGGCAAAAAAAGCCATTTTTGTGTTAATTTCTTTAAAAATAATTTTTTCTACCAGTTGTACGGTTTTTTCTGTCGTTCGCCAAGCTAAAAGCCAAATGAGAGTTCTAGAAACAACAGAGAATTAACCACAACAAAGTGGTTTAATTTTGTTGTGTTCCTAAAAAAATAATAACTATGGTTTTATTGTGAGTATAGTATAGTGCGACTTATCGGACATGGTATTTTACCAGGCGAAAAATTGTCTAGTAATTTTATACACATAGTGACATAACTTGCTTATTTTCACAATTAGACTTAAATATTGCACATCGTGCACGATTAATCCCGCCGTCCTACGGAAGTTGTACGTTCACGACAATGATTCCAGCACGTCATTTTCATGTAAAATTCACTCAATGGTTTGAAAACGTCTCATCCGGTTATCTGACTGCGGAATGAGCGTGTTCTCGTCCGTGTCAATAGAGCTACATTAACTACATTGATCACAGCGTTGAGCTGAGCTACGAGGCTAATTCTTTTGACCCAACCTATCATACTAAGTTATAACAATAAAGCTAAGCGAAAAAAAAACATAAGTGGCTAGGTGGTCATGTGGGGCCTAGATGATTTGCCCTTTCGCGGTATGGGCCGTACTTGACCGCTTCTGTTTCATTATTAATGTAACCATATGCTCTTGTCTTTGGTCGAGCGGAACGTTCGCTAGGTACTCCCGGTATATTGCTGCACTTGCTGACATACAACTTGTCACGTAACACAATGTACCACGCATTAACCGCAAATGTACTGCATTCGGTGAACCGTGCTGCATACGTACATATATTAAGACGGCAGTTTGCTTTTTAGTTCTTTTATGGTGCTCAGAACAACCAACTATGATACAACTGGCTCTCAGTTGATCGTCCGCTGGTTGGCATCTTGATAAGGAAGAAGAAAATCAGCAGTTCGACCGAGAACTTGCTAAAATTGTTTGAAAAATTATACCATTGCTTAAGAAACAGGGGGCAGGCTATAATTTAGACAACATACGACCGATAGCCTTAACATCTAATGGTGTAAAACTTATTAAAAGGGTACTTCATGGTCGTATAATTAGGTTTATTAACGAGAAACAACTGTTGAGTTCTTCCCAAATTGGCTTTAGATCTGGATATTCCATATGGCATGCACATGTAGATCTGGAAAGTCGTATTCATATTGCCCGTCACAAAAAGCACTTTGCGGCTTTAGTAACGTTAGACATATGTAAAGCATATGATAGTGTACAGTATTCTATCTTGACTAATCAGTTATGGTGTCATGGACTTCCACATTATATAGTAGCATGGGTGACGGAATTTTTAAGTAGAAGAGAATTCTATTGTTATCAAGGCAGTTTCTCTTCCTGTAAGCACAAGCAAACCCGAGGTGTACCTCAGGGGTCAGTACTTTCCCCGGTTTTATTCAACATATTGCTTAGTACCATCCCCGTTCATCAAGATGTGAAAACCTATGTTTGTGCCAATGACATTGCTTTCTTTGCTATGGCACATGACTTCCACTGTCTCTACACTATCTTGCAAGCATATTTTAATAAAATAGAAAACTGGCTGGATGGATTGATGTTGAACCTGAATACCGGTAAATGTGCTATTCTCGTTTTTCCAATCAAAGATCCCGTGCACATATCTATTAATTACAAGCTTCAAGATATCCCACAAGTACAATCATTGAAATATCTTGGAGTTTTGTATAATGAACATCTAAATTGGCGCCCTCACATTGAATACATCGCGACAAAAGCAGTACGCGCGATGGGCGTATTGCGGAGGTTGAGCGATTGTAGATCAGGTATGAGAAGAAAGGCACTTTTGATTATATATAAAATGTATGTCCGACCTGTGTTGGAGTTTGGCGGCATTCTTTTTTCTGGTGCGCCAGCCTACAACCTTCGGCCGCTCGTTCTGTTGGAAAGAGAGGCTTTACGGCTCTGCTTAGGACTTCCAAAGTATACTGCAAATGCAGTGTTATACCTTGAAGCACGAATACCAACCTTATTATGCCGCTTTAACATTCTTACTGTGCAGACCTTTTTACGACTATATGAAGCACCGTTTAACCCTGAACAAATTATTTTTATTTCCAATCCTGACCTATACTTCTCCGTGCATTGCCCAGATTTACCAAACCACAAATAGTATTTGTTCAATCGTTACTTGAGCCCCTAAATGTACACGTTCGTGATCTGATTCCTTTCACTGAGCAACAAAATTCTCCAGAAATTGTTTACCATGATATCTTCTCAACTCACGCAAAGCTATTACCTACAGGCATTTTAAATGGTTTATTGCAGGACCATTTAGGTACTCTGCCAAAAAATGTCATTATAGCAACGGACGCATCTCAATCACATGAAAAATCAGGTGTTGGAATATATTGCCCCGTACTTGATTGGTCATTTTCAGTTCGCTTACCGGACTTTCTTCCTGTCTTTCTGGCTGAATTCATGGCAATAATGTTAGCTTTGCGAAAGGTAAATATTTCCATTCCAATCGTAGCAGTCATAACTGATTTATTATCAGTGTGCTCTTCTCTGTCCGCATCTGGTCACTCACCTATAGTGAAACTTTTTAAATCGTTGATCCCCTGTCATCTCCGAAGTATTCATTTAATCTGGACACCAGGACACAAAGGTTTGTTGTTAAACGAAATAGCTGATTCTCTTGCGAAGGCACCCCTTTCGACACCAATTATTCCTATTTTCCCTCATACACTATACATTACGGTGGCGCGATTTCGCACACTTAAAATCAGGCAAAATGTATCTGACCCTTCACTGACGGCTTCTCCAGAGTACAAACACTTGTTATTTCCCTGGCGCAGTGAACTGACTAATTCAAGGATGATGGAAGTTGTCATCACGAAATTTCGTTGCCGCGTTACCTCCCTCAATTTTTACTTGCATAGATCAGGCTTATTGAATTCCCCTATGTGCATTTACTGTAATCAAGAGGAAACGATCAGTCATTTTTTATTACATTGTCGCCGTTTCAATTTATTCAGGCAAAGCATACTAGCACCACCTCTTCAAAGACTGGGCTTGCAACTATCACAACCTGATCTTCTTTCATTTGGATCCTCTACACTGGGTTTCAGCCACAGGGATGTTTTATTCGCCGTTCAAGAATACATCACTGCGACTAAACGATTTTCTTGCTAAATTGCTGTCTCACTATTTTTCTTCTTTTTTTTCTGCAAACTTGATATCGGTATTTCAAATCAAAATTAGGTTACAAAAAAAAATTTGTAGGAATGACGCAATGCTGAAAGTTTAGGGCAAATTCACCTTATAATCGACCAATCCCCTTCTTTGGGTACGAGCCATTTGCACAGGGAAGCAACAACAACAACAAACAATAGGCGTCCAAGCGCCAGCCAGCACACACCGCGTTGTCGGCACGCTGCAATAATAAGGTTAGCACTGGTTGCCAGACCGGTCTTCCTCGCCGAATGGAGCGGTATATTATTTAAGCCCTATTCATACAGATGATTTTAGGAACAGTTGAGAAGCACCTATTATATAAATGTTCCACTTAATGACCACTTGGATCTGTTGCTGGATTATATTATGCCTCACTAATTGTTTTCAAAGCAAACTTCGTCATCTCTCCCCACCCGCCACATGCTCGCATGAAAACTATAAAATTCAGCGCAATTTCAGTAGCGTTCACGTGAAAAAAATCCGAAACAGTACATTTCAGCCAATTTTGATGAAATATACATGAATAAGTAAAAAAACATAAGTTGTTAAATTCCGATAGCGTTTAGGCAAAATCCCGCAAGGATAGTCTGATTTATTTACAACGTGTATTTTAAGTGTCTAAATATTTCATGTATTCAAATTCTGCATCTAAACTTTTCCTCCATATCGATCGTTTATAATACATTTTTCATCCCTTGAAGTCATTGATTTTATCTGGTAAATGTATGAAAATTGTAGCGCAGCACACGGAAAATTTCGCAAATATTGTATACCTAAGTGTAAAAAAAAGAACTGCTTCTTTTTTAGTAGTTCGGGAATCACTGTGTGCTTTTACTATTATAACTGGTTTTCGCCCTGCATTCTTGCACTAGTTCAGAAATTGGCAGGTTACTTGGAGGTGAACCGACAAATTCCTCGCTTGTTAAAAACCAGATTTCCTAGAAGAAGAGAGGCTTGTGGCGCGCGTGCAGGTAGCGCAGAAGGTGAACCAAGAAAGAGAACGGGTGGGGGAGGGGATGGAGCCGTAGCTAATGGTACAAAGGTCATTGGTTGAGAGCCTCGCACAGACGACACACGAGTGTATAAATATACGACGACTGCCACAACTGTCATTCTGCCTGCTGTTGTTGAAAGAGTACGTCATGGACCCTCGCGTCGTCGAAGAATTTCTCCGACGTCTCGGCCAACGGCGAACGCATCCTCCAGTCCATCCCCGGACGGCGACACTCGTCCTCGAGTTCTGCACCATTAGGGGTGCCACCGACTGCGAGGACCTGCTGAACATGGGCTGCCAAGCTACCCAATACTAGGCCTACGTATTTCGGCAGTTTGATGTCCATAGGTGCGGTTCTTTTGCCAGCCGTGGCCTGGAGGCAGCCCTCAGAGAGTGCGGTTACCCGGTCACCGGAGACCTCTTGGTTTGCCTGTGTGGCGTCTATTCCAAAGACGGCTGGGTTTCCTTCGACGCTTTCGTGAAGGTTTGCGCCATCGTCGGAAGCGTGTGCCCCTGAAGTAGATTCAACGCTGCACCACGCGAAAGGTCCTTTTCTGGACCACCTTATTTATGCATTGGTTGACTTCTCTTTCACGATCCCTCTCCGTATCACCCTCACAAAATACTTGATACTGTACACTTATCGTCACTACGATCGGTTCACTAATAGTATTGTAGCTGTATCGTCGCTGGCCCTTTAACGCAGAATTAAAACTGCGATGCAAATACACTGACACTATTTTGCAAGTTTAGTGACGGTATATAGGTTTCATATCGTACTTACACTGTTGGCTATTTTACGATCACGCGTGTTCGGGGTAAACATTTCTTTCGCAAGGTTAACTGAACACAGTCGGTATGTAAACTCTACAGGTTAAAGCACACCAACAGCAGTTTCATGTGGCACACGGAAAGGGGGGGAAGGGGACCACCTCGCCAGAAAATGTACGCTCCGACTTTTAGCTTCGCTGCTGATAAGGAAAATCTTTGGGCAAATGATACTTGTTCTCGCTCCACTGAAGAGAGAAAAGCGTCAAAATTCGCACGACGCTAGCTCAAGGTGCATAAAAAATGGACATTGAGGGCAAGTCTATCAAATCTCGTTCATGTAACAGTATTGGGTACGCCAGTCTTATCTACTGATAAGCAAGTTGAGGGGTTCAATGCAAATAGAAGGACTGCACAAACACGGCGGCGCACTGCCCTACCAGAACTGGGGCTGCACGTCTCACAGAACTTACTAATCGGGCCATATTGCAAGATGCCCCATATTATTTCAAGTAGTAAGAAAGGGAATTTCGTCGTTTTGTGTGGCAAAGATAAAGATCGGTCCATTTACTTGCTTCAGCTAATGGATATGTGTGCCCACCTGCTTCAGTTTAAAGAAGTCAGAAACAAGGATATTCGTCACGAGTTTTTTTTTTGTGGGATTGGTTGCTGGACCCTTGTTAGCCAACATCACTTGATTTGCTCAACTTGGTTTCCTCGTATGTACTCGGGTGCACGTTAAAGAACCCTTGGTACTAAAAATTTTCGGAGCCTTCCACAACAGCGTCTCTCATAATTATTTGGTGGTTTAGGGACGTTAAAGCCGACATATCAATCTAATCAATCATAAGTACTCATGCAAAATCAGTACCTGCTCAACGCATGGGTAAAAATTGTTGTTCTCACCCGTTGCCTTTAGAAACTGCTGAAAAACCCTCGCGAAACTGGAAATTTTCGATTTGGCACACGGCAGAGCCACGGAAGACAGGTCCTGCTTGATTTAGCAATTTTCGACCAATGCATGGTTGACTTGTTCTGCGTATCTCATTGCGGCGTCCGTTATCTGCCCGCCACAACTCGCTGTCTTTATCTTTCCCGTAGTAGACGCGCTAACAGAGCGAAATAACTGAGCGTGATCCAAGTTCCAACATCACTGAGTGAGGGGCGAGAAGGAGCAGAGGCAAGCGCTACCAGCGAAGTAAGGAATAGTATAATCACGAAAAAACGAATAAGAAAAGATACTTAGTCAAGAAGCAGTTCTTTACAGGGGCATCAATTTTTCTTTTGTAATGCTTGTGAAAGCGAATACATGCAAACATTCACATTAGCCTCGCTTCGTTCAACCGGATCCTAGAATTCCCGGCAACCACTATGAGCGTGCATATTTTTTAAAGCCGGAACTAGCGCTTAATTTCTGGAGCCTGATAAAGAGTTCTCGCGGAAGATTTTGGTATTGCGCAGTGAGCAAGTGACGTGGTTAAACTAATCATTGGGTCGTAGAACTTGGCTTTCCAGTGAATAAAGGAAGGCATGAGATACACGTGCAACGGGAGCGGGAAAAGTATATGAACGTGACAAGGGAAAAAAGGTGGCGGTAGAGTCGATAAGTTAGGGGTCTTTGGGTGACATTAGCATGCAACCAACAGCTACAGAGGTGCTTAAAAATTCAACGGTAACTATGGTTGTCCCTCGACTTGTGATTTTACCAGCATTGAGTGACGGTCCCTCACCTGGTGGACGAGCTTCTTCGGCGTCTATAACTACGGCAAAGACACCACTTGCGATGCCTCGCATGGGGGCGCTAGTGCTGCAGTACGGCGCCATGACGAGAGCCTGCGACTGCGTTGAACTGTTAGAGATGGCCTGTGAAAGTTCTGGGTCCTGAGCAACCGTACACAGGCTCCGTCCGGGCTATCTTTCCAGCGACAACAACCAACAGAAAGCTCCGTGAGCTATCGGTATCCCTGTCAACGGTCATTTGTTCACTTGCCTATGCACCAGACAAACATGCAACAGCTGGTTTTGGCTCGACGCTTTCGCGCATCAGGTTTGCGCCGTCATAGGAAACGTGTGCTTGTGATTTAGTGCAACGCAGCTCCACTCCGAGGGCTCCTTTCCGGGCCAACCAAATTCTCGCTTTGACTGAGTAATCGATTCACAATCCCTCTCCTTGTTACCCTCACAGCATGCTCCCAAGTATTATTTAGCTTTTCTACGTTTGTTTGACTTGTCTCACAGTTATTAGTAGAGAGGACTAACAGTGGCGCCGTTGTGCGGTTGCCTCCGTGGGACCTACACGGCTGCATGCTTCCGCAAACTCTCCACTTGGCCTGCAGGTGCTCTAGCTTTTTTTTTTGTCTTCAACTTCAGTAATATTGTTCGTATTCATTGGGAGAAAATCAGTAAAATACTCCTATACGTTTGTTACCGACTGTTTGAAATGCGATAAAGAACTTCGGAAAAACGATGGCTTTCGCAAATTGATCCGACAATTTACGGCCAGCGTCTGATACGTCAACGACACAAGTTGCAGTGGCTGAGCGCGCACCTTATGTAAATGGTAAAAAAAAAACTTTACATGCAAATGTAATCCACTGAGCACCTGCTCAAGACATACAAAATCCACCAGGCCTGCGCGCAAATCTCAGCACAGTCGCAGCGGAAGCTGGAACACCGACATTTTATACCCTTTTTTTAACACTTCTTGGGTAACCGCTGCAAGTAAACTTGTAGGATACCCACTATGCTATAAATAGTCATTTTTTTTAGCACTGTGCAAGTAGGGAGGCATTCAATATGTCATCTTACGTCAGAGAGGCGTTGTATCCGCTGCACACTTGCAAGTAACTTTGTGCAATTTTTGTATTCTGTCGCTGACGACAATGAAGAATTATGCGTAGCGCGATCGTAATGAGTAGTCACCCTTTTACGACACAGTCGTTGCGCATTTCGCATAATTAGATATTATATATCACGCTATGCGTCCGCATAATAAACATGGTAGGAGTACCCAGAGAGCTGATTCCGCTCGTCTGGGTATCGGCTCACCGGGCACCTGAAAAGATCGAGGAGGCTCATTCGGTCGCCTGAGGTCTCACCTACCGGCCGACCCCTGGAACCTCCCAAGTTGCCGAAAAAATAAGAGAGGATAAGCGCACATACCATGAAATTGTCGGACACTACAGGATCAATCGGCAAGTACACCCGAGAGCATACACGCTCTGGAAAAATCATGTTTCGTTTCGAAAGTAACAGATCAAGGTTTTCCTAAACCCCGCACTCTACAGCAAGTGGCACCCAATTGTTTTCCGGTCCCAGAGTAAATTTCGTTCTGCGGTAGCGAATTCGGCCCCCATGTTGCGGAAATGTCCAAGTCCCACACTGTAGATTTCTGGCACGCCCTGCTCCGCAGCCCAGACGCCAAAGTCCAGCGGGACCTAATCAGTCAAGCCCTTGCTGCTGCCGTGTCTCAGGGATTCCGGCCGACAGCTAGAGGCGACAAGCCTAGCCTGAAGTAATTGATTGACTTTTAATAAAGCTTTCTCTATATCTCTCTCAAAGCATGACGGGTCTTTGAGACACGCGGCAGCCGCGGTCACCATGCTTCTCCATGAACCGCGTGCTGGCATTTCAATGTGGTATTCGCACGTTCTGTGAACCTATAATCCTTCTTGGGGCGTGATAGATATGTGCAAGATTGACACTTCTTCCAAAGTTTCGTATATAGCGGCTCTCTATTTAAATTCTCTAGTTTTTGTGCGTACGGTGATCGTAAGTGTGGCACGGGGATCGGCAAGCTTAATCTTGGGCGCGTGATAACAGCGTGGGGGAACGCACATGTATTTGATGATCAGCAAAGAATAAATTGAACAAGATCGCCTGAATGCTTATAAGTGAAGCAGCTAATTAGGTACCTATAACAATTTGTTGGCGTGCAGCACATACACTCTTACTCTTGCCCCAGGTAATGTGTTGACAGTGCAACAAACTTAAGAAAAATGGTCTCGCTTCCTATCTATATCTTGAACGTCAAGCATAACATGATTAAGAGTGGAGCTACCATTTGGTACTGCGCTATTAAAATTGGGAGAACATGTTTATGGGGCACTGCACACATCTTCTTGCTGCACTCATTATCCTTACTTACTGGCTGCTTACCTCATTACAAGTTCATTTTGCAAGCGGGAATGATAAAATGCCAGTTAAGGGCCGCGTCTACAAGGCACGCTAGCAGCTGAAGCTGCGTGGCCTGTTTTCGCTAACAACCGGCTTCGCTTACAGCCTCGCCGGTTGCTATAACAACGGTACGTTTGTTTATCATTAGACAGTTATAGTTTGGCGTTAGCGTGATAGCGTAGGTTTAGGGAATGGCGTCACCGTGCAGCAAACGTTCGTTGCGGGAAGCGTCTTTATAGTTGAGCGGAATAGCGTTTACGTGGTTTACGTGCCCTAGCCGGGATGGTGGCGCCACCTATTAGATGGTTATTAAGTTAAGCAGTGAAAAGAAAAAGAAAACGAGAATGTTTGCCTATGCCACCGCACGAAGCATTGTTAGAAGTTTATTTTAGTGATAATAAAAGTAAATAAATATGAACCACGCACCAAACGCGACACAGACGTGTTCGAAATGGGAAGCTATCTCAAAAACAACGCCAACTTTTCCGTAATGTTCGGTCATCGAAGCTAACTGAAGGCAAGCGAAGCCACTTGGAACAGTCGTTCGCTGCGAACAAGGTTATTATTTCAACAACTACGCCAAAATCACTTCGAAGCGGGCGTCTAAGAGTGCCGCCATGTTTACGTACACTACGTACGCCTACGCTACCAAGGTAACGTGAGATCTGAAAAATACCGCGCGTACGGGAAGCGGTATGCGTGACATACGTATCTGCGCATGCGCACTTCGATTCCGGTATCACGGTACACCCGGTAACCCCCAAAGCCCGGTATACTATAACTCTCTCTTACTTTGAAGTTTCCATAGCCTGACGGTAGGTTCGCTGCTCACTGCAGTCTGATTGACGCGCGTCGCTGTTACTTTATCTGGCCTAGCGCGTCCCTTGAGGTAGCCGAGAAGTGTCCCCACCTAAACTGTTTGTATCTAACACCATGGTGTTATTTCCCCCTTCGCGAAGACGTTCGGCTTCGCTAACCCTCGCAACGCCAGCGACAGCCGGGAAAGGTACGCGTACACTAATGGGAAGCATGCTGCGACGGCGCCCCACCCGTCGGCGCGATCGCGTGGCAAGCAGCCATGCGCTGTCCACACTGTCGGCGCCGCGAGATTCTCAAGGCACGCGCATTCCGCGCACCCGTCGGCTCGCGGATCCCATAGAGTTTCTTAAAATGAACCCTTGGGGACTCTGGCGCTGTGATCGTTCAGCGACCACGGGAATGATGGGTATACAGTACACGAATTTGCCTAGTCTTTGTACTTGCTGGCGGCGAATAGTACTTGCGGCTTCATTTATTGCTACTGTTCGGTTTTGTTTTGAAGAAAAGAACGAAGTATTTTGAACTTCGTGACCCGATTTGAAATAGTAAACTTAAATAAATAAGGTGGTCAAGTGCAACCGCTGAACATTTGCTTATTTTTGTTTCGTGAGAAAACAGCTAGCTCCAAGCCACACGAACACACACGGAGCCAGAAGCACGAAGATTACACAGATACGTGTACTACCCATCACTCCCTTGCTCGCTGAATCACCGTGCATTGCAGCTGCGATAGACTCTAGCACCAGAGTTCCCCTTAGTGTCTACCAAGAAACGCTGGGGCAGCTCCTTCTCGCTGACAGATGGAAAGAGGTGGCACGGGTGAGATGATGCCCACGTGAAAAGTGGGCTCGAGATATGGATAGGGTAAAGCGAGGGAAAGCTGACACAAGGCAAGCGCACGGTAAGCAAGAGAGAACACCAGCGGCGAGGGCGTGGTGCGGACGGAGAACCACGTTACACAGGCTAGCCGAAGAGCTCCTTCGCCTCTAAAATCTTGTACATATCAAAATATTTGGTACGGTGGCCGTATGCCTTCAAACGAAGGGCGGAGCTCGCATGCAATTACATGGGCTGCCCTAACGGAGGAGGGCACTGGTTTCACTGAACCAGGGCTGCATGTCCCTCAAAACCTGCTAATCAGACCACATTGCATGACGTCCAATATTATCTTGGCTTCAGTAAAGTTTCTTTTCTCTTTCTATGAAGCCGAAAAACACCCTTAGATCGCACGACATGGTCCTGCGTGAAGTTAGTCTATTTCTGCGATAGCTTAAAGAGCTACTGCCCCCCCCCCCCCAAAAAAAATGGGCTTACATTATCTACTCTAATGTGTTGATGGGTATATGTTTGTCATAACATGTCACATCGTTCTAGCACGTGCGGTGGGGAAATAATTATGAGTTCTTCATTGCCGACCACTCCCGTTTAGAGTTTGAGAGAGCCCCAAAAACAAAAAGCCGCCGTGCGCCACTACAACCACTTAGCGTGTAAAACAGTCAACCACGACACCAAGAAAAACTGTTGCGGACTTCCGCTTGGTTTAACCAATAAGTTAGTTCGACAGGAAACACAAGAGCATGGACACGAAACGAAACTTTCTACACGTTAGCCACGGCCACAAAAAAATATATGTACATGAAAAGCTACGCATTTCAACTTTCATGAACCCTCGTGTCTTGTCACCCTGTTTCCAAGAACTGCTTGAAGTTTCAGGGCGAAGCCTGCTCAGAGAAGAAAAAAGGAAGGATATTTGACGAAGAATTGTATACTCCACGCAACGTGTGTACTGAATCCTCATTAGTTCAGTGAATGTTGGGAAGGTAAGCGTGGCAGCTTTTAACTTTACTGAGACTCACAGCAGAAAAAAAAGAGCAGGGATAAAAGGACCGGTGTTTTCATGTTGCCTTAAGCTCACATATATAAGCAGGAATCACGTGATGCACCCGTGTCCGTTGAGTGCCACCATGCTTCACGATGACATTAAAACACGCACATGATAATAAATGCAGATTCAAATGGCAATCAACTCATAAACGGAAAATTCAGGTGAGATGATGTCTGCAATAACACAGAACACGTGAAGTCCAATGTACAGAACTGCTAATTGCGAATGGCCATACTTTTTTCTAAAATATTCGCATCTCACAAAAAGCATAAAGCACGAATCCTCAATATTTGATTGATTGATTGATTTGTGGGGTTTAACGTCCCAAAACCACCATTTGATTATGACAGACGCCGTAGTGGAGGGCTCCGGAAATTTTGACCACCTGGGGTTCTTTAACGTGCACCCAAATCTGAGTACACGGGCCTACAACATTTCCGCCTCCATCGGAAATGCCTCAATATTTGCGTCGATGTGAAAAGACCCTGAGGGATTTCCCAAATGCTGGCTTTATGAAAAGTGAAGAGCGTCCAATTCTCATTCCATTGAGGATAATAGATTTTGTCAGGTGAACTTTTCCATCATTCGCATGTTTTTTAATCACTGGAAGCGCAGCCACCTGTTGAAGACCTTAAAAACATACATTTGTCAATTTGTTCTCGGTGAAACACGCCTTTCTCTCACTCTAAACTTGGTGGATGAAAGATAAATCACCCCCCCCCCCCCCCAGCTGGCTACGGGCCCGATTCGTGGCATCAACACAGCTATTTCTTGAATACGATCCCGAATTTTTTCATTTATGCGATATATCTTAACTTTTTGCTGGAGTTTCGTGCAGGGATGGTGTGTATATGATTGTTGTGCTGTGAAAAAGACTTAGCAAATGCAAGTCGATGTGACAAGACGCCTGACAAAATTGTAATAATATTTCGGCGCTGTCAGAAGAATCTTGCTAACAATTATGGTATAGTGCAAAACTCCGTTTCTTCTGTGTGTTATACAAAAAAGACAAAAACGTGGCCTAGCCTTCTGGTAAAATAAGGGCCTATAATATTTGTTTAGATTCTTAACATCCACCAACACCATGAATTAGTTATTCATTCCTACTGTCAATTCCACATCTATTAGCTCCGCTGTTCGTGTTACGAAAATTTCATTTCTGCATGTAATATAAGATGATAGCTCTTAAATTTTGAAAAAAAAAAATAGTGTCTAGGACTGATTTTCTTTTATTGGAAGGTCAGTGAGACAGAGATGGAAACAGGTGCCTGTCCTTTCTGTGTGTGTACCCTGGCTCATGGTTGAGTGAAAGGAACGCGTAATTACTGGTTCCTCATGCTGCTAAGGGGGAGGGGGGGGGGAGAATGGCTTCCTGAATAACGATATGTTATTCCATTGTCCTTTGTAGAGTTTCTCGTTTGCCAGGAGTACTCTAGATATGATGGGGCTATTCGTTATTCATTACTCGACCTCCTGGAACAACGTGGGTTCCACCAACTTTGATTCGCTTCACAAAAAAAAAAAGCTGGTGCCCCACGGGAATGACAGCCACAACTGCGCCTAAAACGGCTCTGCTTACCGTGCAACATTCATTTAGTATGTACACACAGGTAAACAAGCACAGAGAAAAAAAATAAGGAGAGATCAAGCTGGTGAGTTCAACCTAAGAGGGCACAGCAGCTGCTACAGCTGCCATCGGCCATGCCATGCTGGATAACGCTGTTCTTGTTCTTTCATAGCGAGATGCCCGAAAAAGTGCAAAAGAGCAAACAACCCTGCGATCGCCACCGTTCATACTGACGTCAGTCTGGTTAGCTTCTTGATGCGATCATCGGCGCTTCAGTTTCTTTCCGTCTGTAAGTTTGTTAGAATGAGATAGCTGCGTAATTCTTACGAGACGCCGATATTTCGAATTCTCCATGCCTCATTCGTCTTATCACGGCAGCAGCCGCAGATACGGTGGCTGGTTTTTATAGCGCGCTATTTCGAGGGATATTTAGGCACTGAAATATCCTTTTTGCACAACATCTTCGTATATTAAGAGGCATAATATACCATACATATTTTTTTTGCTGAAAAGAACTACTTGTTGGGGGACCGTTTCATGGGCGCTTCATCACGTCTCCCGCCACAAAAAAAAGTTTTAAAGGCAGCGAACGCGTATTTCTTTTTTTGAAGATATTTTGGACACATTATTTGAAGTTTCCTGTGTACTCTGAATCACGAAGCCCACGCATGACAGATTACTGGGTTCTTAGAAACTGTAGCTCTTTCACAGATAGCGCAAGAAAGCTATACTCACTTGTGAAACCGTGTGTTGGGCCCTCTCCTGCACACTAAACGAAAATGACCTGAAATAACTTCAAAAACTGAGTAAAACATTTGTCCTCTAGCGCACTACCTTTCTTGGGTGTTTTTTTTTACCACCTACTATCGAGGTAAAAATTTACTCTCGTGCTAACTGAGTTTTGGAACGTAGGAAGAGTAGTATTTATTTACCCCAATGAGGTTTTGAACGAGTATAGAGAGAGTACATTTTTAGTGCCTTCACAAGGTTTTTGAGGTGATTTCTGGGAGTTATTTCCGGTGGTAAAAAAATTAAAATTGACGGGTGCATTCGCCTAGAGTTAAAAAATTTATTAACTAGCAGAATTGATTTGACTTATTAAACGGCAGAATCGGTGACACATAGATTCACATACAGACAAACACAATAAATGCAGAATAATACGCACACGCACACACAATACGCACACACAATAAATGCAGAATAATACGCTACTGGAACAGACTGCACGCGTTGGTCAACTACACCATTGACAATCCGGTATATATAGGCACGACTTTTTGACCAGCCCTGTAGGACCGGTAGGAGAGCTCTTTTTTTTGCATTGAATAACATTAACGGTTGAAGGTACAAGCGTAAACTTAAGGTGGGCTGCAAGTCCCTAATTGTCACACCGACCTTTTATTATAAATCTACCCAATCTCACCTTTTCGAGTATCCAATAATTACTTGGCACACCGGGCTCATGGCCCCACGCGTGTTAGCACTGCTGATGCACAAGTCCATAAAATATACCTAAGTACGCAAACCATGGTAGCTCAATCATTTTCATTGAGCGACGGTGCACAAACACAGTAGCAGCACGTATTCATCACAACGGGCGTAAAGGAGCGGTGCACGCCTGCACACAAGCTTCTTACCGACGGCGTACTAGGCCTTTTCGAGGAGCCCGGCTATCCGATGAAACACAGCTGGCGATCACAGAACACATAACCTGTGCGAATTTCGTCGTCATTTCTGACACAAATGAACACGTAACCGCTATCTTACGGGGACGGGGCGGTGTATGCTATCTTACGGGGACGGGGCGGTGTTGCAAATAAAGACCACCGTCCGGGTTTTCTTCGTGCTCACCGGCAGCCGCTTGTTGGTTCCGTCTGCCTCGTATAGGCTTAGCGCTACATGTTGGAGAACAGTTTGTGCATGAGGTGGGCAATTCGGGCAGAACTTTACTCATGCAGACATCGCCTACTGTGGAACAAAATATATGCAATGCTTATTTCGCCTGCCCCGGCGACACACACACACTGGTCACTGGCGGCCGCGGCTCGGTGCCGACGACAGAGTGAAGCATTTTGTTTATTGCTTCTCCAGTACGCAAGCACGGACGATGACACCAGATTGATTTTGTTACCACTGGCAGATATTCGCGATTCGGCTTGGAAGCGAGATATCCGCGACGTGCAGGTTCGGAGGCGCTCGGAAGCGCACGGTCGTTTGACGATGTAGGAAACACGTGAGATCCATCAGCCCAACCAGACACACAGATACCGAGCTTCTTTCACCGTCTGTCTACAAGGCACCACCGCCTACAAAAAGCCAACAATTCGCGAAAATATGCAGGACAACTTTTCACAGCAGGTTTTCTTTCTTTTTTTTCTTCTTTTGAGATTCCCCCCCCCCCCCCCGCCGTCTTTTTTTCTTTTTCGTTCACAGAATGCTGTTCTCGCTTGTTGTGCTTGTGCTGCCCCCAGTTCCAGTGAAAGTGCCTTGACTCACGGTCAGTCCTGAGGCACGGTGATGCCAAAAAAAGAAAAGATCTGTGGTCCTCGCGTACGTTCAGGATTCACTGAGAGCGTCACAAGGGGGGGTATAGGGCAAAAGCCACCGAAGCAGCTGCACCTTGCAGTCAAGTGGTAATAAACTCTGAAACGCAGGTTAAAAATCACGTGATAGAAAACTCCCTACGTGGTAAAACTGGATTTTGACATTCTTTTACTACTTGCCTGAGAGGTGGTGGTAAAACTATGTCATGTACTACCTTTTACTCCTACACGAGGTAGTAATTTAAAATGCAAGAGAGTTTTCAGACGTCATGAGCCGCAAAAACCCCAAACTCGGATAGTTTTTGCTTACAGTGTGGGTATAAAAAGGGCACCATAGCCTTGCGTAGACACTCCCCCTCTCCCTTGAGAGAGAGAAAAGTGTAAAAAAACCTGCAGTATAGATCTTATAGCGTGGACACCACCATATTGGTGCCGTCTTTGGTCTGGCAACCCAGTGGAGCGTGCGAAGCTCCGAGTTTCTATGAAAAAGTAAAGCTCGTGCGGTTGCAGCTGCAGTTTTTTTTTCTGGCGCGCTGAATTGAGGCCTAGTGATGCAGTAGAGGTAGAAAATTAGTCAGTGAGACGTCCTGAAACGTTATGATCCATTCGGGGTCAAATACTATGATCTATGACGTTGCGATCGTGTCGTAAGTGGTCGATCATGGTCGTATGTTTCCAGCACATTCTGTTCGAACAACGTAATATTAATTCGTCCCACTCCAGCACAGCAAGCAAGTGCCGACACCCTTTGTATATACAAAAGATTGCTTTTTCCTGGACTGTAAAATTTAGGTTTGTTCTTGCACTCGTGGTGTGCTCGTGCTGTCGCAGCGACCACCACCCGTACATGTGCTTCTTCGTGAGCACGCACATGCAATTTTTCTATGACGGTGGCATTTATTTGTTGCTCACAAACCGTGGTCTATCTTTTGATCGACTTTGCATTGTGCCTTATAACTCGATTGTTTATCGTCCTCTGGGTGCGGACAAAATTAGGGCTGTTTATAGGTAGTCGCACACAAAAAGCGATGCTGTATATAGCTTTCATTACAGCATGTTTTTTTTTCTTTTTAGAGTGATGGCACTTGATTGAATTGCGGCAGCGCAAAAGTGGAAACGGTAAGTTTTTTCTGCCTATGTGGCCCCAAATATGCCAAGGCTTGAACGTATGACTGGCAAAAAAAGCCATTTTTGTGTTAATTTCTTTAAAAACAATTTTTTCTACCAGTTGTACGGTTTTTTCTGTCGTTCGCCAAGCTAAAAGCCAAATGAGAGTTCTAGAAACAACAGAGAATTAACCACAACAACGTGGTTTAATTCTGTTGTGTTCCTAAAAAAATAATACCTATGGTTTCATTGTGAGTATAGTATAGCGCGACTTATCGGCCATGGTATTTTACCAGGTGAAAAATTGTCTAGTAATTTTATACACATAGTGACATAACTTGCTTATTTTCACATATAGGCTTTCATATTGCACATCGTGCACGATTAATCCCGCCGTCCTACGGAAGTTGTACGTTCACGACAATGATTTCAGCACGTCATTTTCATGTAAAATTCACTCAATGGTTTGAAAACGTCTCATCCGGGTTATCTGACTGCGAAATGAGCGTGTTCTCGTCCGTGTCAATAGAGCTACATTAACTACATTGATCACAGCGTTGAGCTGAGCTACGAGGCTAATTCTTTTGACCCAACCTATCATACTAAGTTATAACAATAAAGCTAAGCGAAAAAAAAAACATAGGTGGCTAGGTGGTCATGTGGGGCCTAGATGATTTGCCCTTTCGCGGTATGGGCCGTACTTGACCGCTTCTGTTTCATTATTAATGTAACCATATGCTCTTGTCTTTGGTCGAGTGGAACGTTCGCTAGGTACTCCCGGTATATTGCTGCACTTGCTGACATACAACTTGTCACGTAACACAATGTACCACGCCTCAACCGCAAATGCAGCGCATTCGGTGATCCGTGCTGCATACGTACATATATTAAGACGGCAGTTTGCTTTTTAGTTCTTTTATGGTGCTCAGAACAACCAACTATGATACAAGTGGCTTTCAGCTGATCGTCCGCTGGTTGGCATCTTGATAAGGAAGAAGAAAATCAGCAGTTCGACCGAGAACATGCTAAAATTGTTTGAAAAATTATACCATTGCTTAAGAAACAGGGGGCAGGCTATAATTTAGACAACATACGACTGATAGCCTTAACATCTAATGTAGTAAAACTTATTAAAAGGGTACTTCATGGTCGTATAATTAGGTTTATTAACGAGAAACAACTGTTGAGTTCTTCCCAAATTGGCTTTAGATCTGGATATTCCATATGGCATGCACATTTAGATCTGGAAAGTCGTATTCATATTGCCCGTCACAAAAAGCACTTTGCGGCTTTAGTAACGTTAGACATATGTAAAGCATATGATAGTGTAGAGTATTCTATCTTGACTAATCAGTTATGGTGTCATGGACTTCCACCTTATATAGTAGCATGGGTGACGGAAGTTTTAAGTAGAAGAGAATTCTATTGTTATCAAGGCGGTTTCTCTTCCTGTAAGCACAAGCAAACCCGAGGTGTACCTCAGGGGTCAGTACTTTCCCCGGTTTTATTCAACATATTGCTTAGTACCATCCCCGTTCATCAAGATGTGAAAACCTATGTTTGTATCAATGACATTGCTTTCTTTGCTATGGCACATGACTTCCACTGTCTCTACACTATCTTGCAAGCATATCTTAATAAAATAGAACATTGGCTGGATGGATTGATGTTGAACCTGAATACCGGTAAATGTGCTATTCTTGTTTTTCCAATCAAAGATCCCGTGCAGATATTTATTAATTACAAGCTTCAAGATATCCCACAAGTACAATCATTGAAATATCTTGGAGTTTTGTATAATGAACATCTAAATTGGCGCCCTCACATTGAATACATCGCGACAAAAGCAGTACGCGCGATGGGCGTATTGCGGAGGTTGAGCAATTGTAAATCAGGTATGAGAAGAAAGGCACTTTTGATTATATATAAAATGTATGTCCGACCTGTGTTGGAGTTTGGCGGCATTCTTTATTCTGGTGCGCCAGCCTACAAACTTCGGCCGCTCGTTCTGTTGGAAAGAGAGGCTTTACAGCTCTGCTTAGGACTTCCAAAGTATACTGCAAATGCAGTGTTATACCTTGAAGCACGAATACCAGCCTTATTATGCCGCTTGCCCGCAGGGGCGCCTGCGCAAGTAGGCGTTTGGTGTGTAGCGACACCACGGACCCGAGCTAACGGGGGAGTTTTGACTCCTTCCCACGCCTAGCCGTGCGTGGCTTTGCCGTGTCCGGGGAAAAGGGGATCCTGGGGGTTGAGCCGACGCTGGGTGATTGGACCTTTAAGGCCCCCCGGCAGAGGCAACACACCCCTTTGGCCCCGGCTTCACGTAGACGGCACCCCTGGGCTGACCCACCCAGGGGAAATCGGCAGTCGCCTTTTCCTATCTCTCTCTCCCTACATCTTCGTCTTTCTTACTTTTTTAGCTTTCCTGTCTACTTCTCTCTTCTGCTTACTTCCAATTTTCTCGGCGGCAAGGGTTAACCCTGTGCAAATAGCCTACCTTGGCCTATGCGCATTGGGTTATAGCAGGGTTGTACGGCTGACGTCTGCAAGCTTTTAGCATCCGCAAACTTGCAGCGTCCCCTCGTTGGGCTCCGTGGTTGGTGGCCACCAACGCTGCTGAACAACATACAATTAGCATGCAGAAAGCATTTCCTTCACTTAGTGATCGTGCCTCCTCAAAGCGGGTACGCACCGAAGACATCAATTTTTTCAACCGGCCAAGACAATTGTTTCCTCGTTTCCACGTTATACACTGTGAAAAAACTAACAAGCAAGCCAGAACTGTATCCCCCTTCATAGTGGCTAGATGCTTAACCGAAACTCTCGATGCTGGGTACAAGGTTACCAAA
This sequence comes from Rhipicephalus microplus, assembly GCF_043290135.1. Lineage (NCBI taxonomy): Eukaryota > Metazoa > Arthropoda > Arachnida > Ixodida > Ixodidae > Rhipicephalus > Rhipicephalus microplus. The sequence goes on along the minus strand of NC_134706.1, from coordinate 112,906,131 downwards.
ATGGCCAGCGGAGATCTACTTCTTGAGATACGTGACAAAGACCAATTCGATAAACTGAACACCCTCACAACGTTTGGAGACACACCCATCAGTATTACGCCACACAGGTCCATGAACTCATCTCGCGGGGTCGTATCGGACGCAGATTTGCTTCACCTGACCGAAGCTGAACTTCTGGAAGGATGGAAGAGCCAGAACGTGACAAACGTACAGCGGATTAAGTTAAGAAGAGATCAAAAAGAAATACCAACCAAACACTTAGTACTGACCTTTGCTTCGAGCGATTTGCCGGAAACCATTCAGACTGGGTATACAAAGACATCCGTGAGGCCATATATTCCCAACCCCCGCCGTTGCTTCCAATGTCAGAGATATGGCCACGGCTCGCAAAGCTGTCGTGGCCGGAAAACTTGTGCTCTATGTGGAGTCGTGGGCCATGCCTCCGACAACTGCGAAGCACCTGCACACTGCGTGAACTGTGGTGGTAATCATGCCGCGTACTCGCGTTCCTGTTCTTCTTGGAAAAAAGAAAAAGAGATCATCACTCTAAAGATAAAAGAAAACATTACATTTAAAGAAGCAAGAAAAAGAGTCTCGCCATTTTATGGCCCCACATATGCTGATGCGGCGCGCCAGGGGGCAGTGTCGCACCAGCCCTCGCCACTCCTTCGGCCCGCGCATACCGAGCCGGAGGTTGTGGCACCTGCCCCCAAGGCGGTTGTAGCCCAGGCTACACCGCTTACTCCCAAACAGAGACCGGAGACTCCAGAGTCCTCGGGTCTCAAGGCCTCACCTCACCAGGCGAGGCCCGAAATTCGAACTAGCAGCCCGCACGTGCGGGCATCCAGTGCCTCCGAGGAGGCAATGGATACGTCGGTACCCTTGGTGCCGAAAGAGCGGCGTGGCTCCTTGGAGCGCGCCAAGAAAACAAAAAAGCCGATAACAGGGCCTGGTGACGGCCCTGTTAAGTGAACTCAAACTCCCCGTCTAAACAGCCACTCGCTTTTCGTACACACAGCATTATTTTACATTCACCATGAACACTCAAATTATACAATGGAACGTCAGGAGCCTTCTCAGAAACCTTGACGACATCCAAGAACTCCTACAAGAACACTCACCAAAAGTGCTGTGTGTACAAGAAACACACCTTAATTCAAAACACACAAATTTTCTTCGCAAATACGTTATTTTTCGAAAGGACCGTGATGATGCCATGACATCATCCGGAGGTGTTGCCATCATAGTGAATCAAGGAATTGCATGCACACACTTACAACTCCAAACATCCCTTGAGGCAGTGGCTGTTCGAGCGGTTCTTTTTGATAAACTAATCACAATCTGCACTATTTACATCCCTACTAGCTATCAGCTGCAAAAACGTGATTTACACTCTTTAATTGATGAACTTCCGGAGCCTTATGTTCTCCTTGGAGACTTCAATGCGCATAGCAGGCTATGGGGAGACTCTCGTTGCGACGCGCGAGGTCGACTGATTGAACAATTCCTTCTCTCGTCGAACGCATGTCTCCTAAATAGAAAAGAACCAACCTATTATAATCTCGCACATAACACCTACTCCTCCATAGACCTAAGCATAGTGTCTCCATCTCTTGTGCCTCTACTCCAGTGGAAAGTCGTCAGTAATCTGTACGGAAGTGACCACCTTCCCGTAGTTTTGAGCACAACTACAGCAACTGAGTGCACACCCCGTGTTCCTAAATGGCTCATAAACAGAGCTGACGGGGAACGGTTCCATACTATCGCTCGTATAGATTGGAGTGACATATGTACTTTAAGCATTGATGTTGCTGTCGACTACTTCACAGCATTTTTGATTGATGCTGCAACAAAATGCATCCCACAAACAAATGGACACCCTGGAAAACGGCGTGTGCCATGGTGGAACTCTGAATGCCGAAACGCGCGCAAACAGCAAAACAGAGCTTGGAGGCTGCTTCGGAACTCACCGACAGCTGAAAACCTTGACACCTTCAAGAAAATAAAGTCTCAAGGCAGGAGAACGCGTCGGCAGGCCAGAAGAGAAAGCTGGCAGAAGTTTTTGTCAGGGATCAATTCATACACACAGGAAGCTAAAGTCTGGAACATGGTCGGTAGGATAGCAGGAAAACAAGTACACACACTTCCACTCGTAAACACTCAGGGTGACACCTTGGAAGATCAGGCAAACTTCCTCGGTGCACACTTCGAACAGGTGTCCAGCTCATCCCACTATACTGACACTTTCCAAAAATACAGAACAAGAATAGAAAAGCAGAAACTCGAACACAAATGCACTAGATACGAGGCATATAATTAAGCGTTCAGTCTAGCTGAGCTGCGAATGTCTCTAAACTCCTGCAGTACTTCTGCCCCAGGTTCTGACCGTGTCGTTTATGAAATGTTAAAAAACCTACCGATCGAAACACGAAAAACCTTACTTTGTTTGTACAATGCTATCTGGTTTTCTGGCACTATCCCTAACTCCTGGAAAGAGGCTATTATAATTCCCATTTTGAAAGAGGGCAAGGACCCTTCTTTACCTTCGAGTTATAGGCCTATTGCACTCACAAGCTGCTTGTGCAAAATCTTCGAAAAAATGATAAACTGCAGACTTGTACATTTCCTTGAAACAAACAATTTGCTCGACCCATTTCAGTGCGGGTTTCGAGAAAGCAGATCCACCACAGACCACCTTGTTCGTATCGAGGCACAGATCAGGGACGCCTTCGTCCATAAACAATATTTTCTCTCTGTATTCCTCGATATCGAAAAGGCTTATGATACTACATGGCGTTTCGGAATTCTAAGAGACCTGTCCCACCTTGGCGTGCGCGGAAGAATGTTCCACATAATCGAAAGTTACCTGTCAAACCGGACATTCCGTGTCCGAGTGGGCACGGCTCTTTCCCAAACATTCGTCCAGGAAACAGGCGTGCCACAAGGTGGTGTACTTAGCTGCACACGTTTTCTCATCAAGATGAATTCCTTGCACTTGTCCATCCCCCGCAATATGTTTTATTGTACATATGTCGACGACGTCCAGCTTGGCTTTAGATCTTGCAACCTGGTAATGTGTGAGCGACAGGTTCAGTTAGGTTTAAACAAGGTCTCCAAATGGGCAGAGGAAAACGGATTCCGACTGAACCCACTAAAGAGCACGTGTGTCTTGTTCTCCCGAATAAGAGGCATGCACTCAGAACCTGACATTCGACTGAACGGGCAGCGTCTGTCCGTCAAAGCCGAGCATAAATTCCTAGGCCTAATCTTGGACAACAAGTTGTCCTTCGTGCCGTACATCAAGTATCAAAAAACAAAATGTTTAAAAGCCATGAATGTTTTAAAAGTGTTGTCACGTACTACTTGGGCTAGTGATAGGCAATGCCTCATGAACCTCTATAGAAGCCTCATTCGCACCCGCTTAGATTATGGGGCCGTTGTCTATCAGTCTGCTACTCAAAGTGCCTTGAAGATGCTGGACCCCGTGCACCATTTGGGCATCCGCCTTTCTACGGGTGCTTTTCGCACCAGCCCCGTAGAAAGCCTTTACGTTGAGTCAAATGAGTGGTCGCTTCATCTGCAAAGAACCTACATGTCTTTTGTTTACTTCCTTAAGGTGAAAGCAGACAAGGAACACCCCTCATACTCTACAATTAATGATTTGTCGAGCTCCATTCTGTTTCAAAACAGGCCTTCGATGAGGCAGCCCTTCTCAGTTCGCCTGAAAAGTCTAGCTGAGGAAACTGGAGTCTCACTTGAACATAGTTTAATGGCTCCTGTAGCATATCTGCCACCGTGGCAGTGGCAGACTATAGACTGTGATGTGTCCTTTCTTGAAGTTACAAAACATGCGCCTATTGCCCATATCCGAACATACTTCCTGGAACTTCAACACAAATACACACGTCCTGAGTTCTTTACAGATGCCTCCAAGTCTAACTCCTCTGTGTCCTACGCTGCTGTCGGCCCATCCTTTTCGGATGCTGGCCCTCTACATCCAGGCACAAGTATCTTCACAGCGGAAGCCTACGCGATACTTGTGGCGGCTAAACACATCAAGCAATTACAAATACAAAAAGCAGTAATTTATACAGACTCCCTCAGTGTAGTAACGGCTCTGCACACTCTTAAAAAACACAAAAACCCAGTCCTTGTCTCACTTTACTCCATTTTATGCACACTATACACACTCAAACAACATGTTGTAGTGTTCCGGGTGCCAGGGCACCGTGAGATTCAAGGCAACGTGAGGGCGGATCAGCTCGCTGCATCCGTCCACAAAAGCACTGCCCCTACACCCATATCAATCCCGGCCGTTGATCTTAAGCCGTCTCTCAAACGAAACCTCAGAGTATACTGGCAGAGCAAGTGGGATACACACACACAAAACAAACTACACGTTATTAAGCCACACCTTGGTCATTGGCTGCCTGTATCGAAATCGCGTCATACAGAGGTAATACTAACGAGACTCAGGATAGGACACACATACACGACACACACACACCTTTTGTCCGGTGGCGATCCACCATTGTGTGACAGATGTGGTGAAGTATTGACAGTCCTTCACATTTTAATTGAGTGCAAACAATTGGACACTGTAAGAAAACAACACTTTCCATTACCCTACCGACAACATATGCCTTTGCACCCTGCAATGTTCGTCGGTAGGGAACCGCTTTTTAGTCACAAATCATTGTTAGCGTTTTTTAAAGAAATTCATAGTTTTCACATCATATACCCGGGCATCCCGTAGCATGACCTCTCCAGAGAGGTTTTTGCTGCGGTGGTTACACAAGAAAGCACTTGCCTCACGGCCCTTGGACGCAAGGGTATGAACGAGTGAGGCACTTGTGCTAATGCCATACATATCCACCATCGTCTTTTATTATCACCAACTTTTGTCATCTATTCACACCCCACACACCTTTCACGACATGGTCATGATTTTATTACTTGTATGTTTTTACCCGCCTTACCGCGAGGAATTTTATGGCCCTTAAACAGCCGCTTATCACAATCATTGTCCATGTTTTTAGTAAGATGAACTGGCGCTCTTTGGCCCTTGCGCCATAAAACATCAAACATCATCATCATCATCTTATTATGCCGCTTTAACATTTTTACTGTGCAGACCTTTTTACGACTATATGAAGCACCGTTTAACCCTTAACAAATTATTTTTATTTCCAATCCTGACCTATACTTCTCCGTGCATTGCCCAGATTTACCAAACCACAAATAGTATTTGTTCAATCGTTACTTGAGCCCCTAAATGTACACGTTCGTGATCTGATTCCTTTAACTGAGCAACAAAATTCTCCAGAAATTGTTGACCATGATATCTTCTCAACTCACGCAAAGCTATTACCTACAGGCATTTTAAATGGTTTATTGCAGGACCATTTAAGTACTCTGCCAACAAATGTCATTATAGCAACGGACGCATCTCAATCACATGAAAAATCAGGCGTTGGAATATATTGCCCCGTACTTGATTGGTCATTTTCACTTCGCTTACCGGACTTTCTTCCTGTCTTTCTGGCTGAATTCATGGCAATAATGTTAGCTTTGCGAAAGGTAAATATTTCCATTCCAATCATAGCAGTCATAACTGATTCATTATCAGTGTGCTCTTCTCTGTCCGCATCTGGTCACTCACCTATAGTGAAACTTTTTAAATCGTTGATCCCCTGTCATCTCCGAAGTATTCATTTAATCTGGACACCAGGGCACACAGGTTTGTTGTTAAACGAAATAGCTTATTCTCTTGCGAAGGCACCCCTTTCGACACCAATTATTCCTATTTTTCCTCATACACTATACATTACGGTGGCGCGATTGCGCACACTTAAAATCAGGCAAAATTTATCTGACCCTGCACTGACGGCTTCTCCAGAGTACAAACACTTGTTATTTCCCTGGCGCAGTGAACTGACTAATTCAAGGATGATGGAAGTTGTCATCACGAAATTTCGTTGCCGTGTTACCTCCTTCAATTTTTACTTGCATAGATCAGGCTTATTGAATTCCCCTATGTGCATTTACTGTAATCAAGAGGAAACGATCAGTCATTTTTTATTACATTGTCGCCGTTTCGATTTATTCAGGCAAAGCATACTAGCACCACCTCTTCAAAGACTGGGCTTGCAACTATCACAACCTGATGTTCTTTCATTTGGATCCTCTACACTGGGTTTCAGCCACAGGGATGTTTTATTCGCCGTTCAAGAATACATCACTGCGACTAAACGATTTTCTTGCTAAATTGCTGTCTCACTATTTTTCTTCTTTTTTTTCTGCAAACTTGATATCGGTATTTCAAATCAAAATTAAGTTACAAAAAAAATTTTGTAGGAATGACGCAATTCTGAAAGTTTAGGGCAAATTCACCTTATAATCGGCCAATCCCCTTTTTTGGGTACGAGCCATTTGCACAGGGAAACAACAACAACAACAACAAACAACAGACATCCAAGCACCAGCCAGTACACACCGCGTTGTCGGCACGCTGCAATAATAAGGTTAGCACTGGTTGCCAGACCGGTCCTGCTCGCCGAATGGAGCGGTATATTATTTAAGCCTTATTCATACAGATGATTTTAGGAACACTTGAGAAGCACCTATTATATAAATGTTCCACTTAATGACCACTTGGATCTGTTGCTGGATTATATTATGCCTCACTAATTGTTTTCAAAGCACACTTCGTCATCTCTCCCCACCCGCCACATGCTCGCATGAAAACTATAAAATTCAGCGCAATTTCAGTAGCGTTCACGTGAAAAAAATCCGAAACAGTACATTTCAGCCAATTTTGATGAAATATACATGAATAAGTAAAAAAAACATAAGTTGTTAAATTCCGATAGCGTTTAGGTGAAATCCCGCTAGGATAGTCTGATTTATTTACAACGTGAATTTTAAGTGTCTAAATATTTCATGTATTCGAATTCTGCATCTAAACTTTTCCTCCATATCGATCGTTTATAATACATTTTTCATCCCTTGAAGTCATTGATTTTATCTGGTAAATGTATAAAAAATGTAGCGCAGCACACGGAAAGTTTCGCAAATGTCGTATACCTAAGTGTAAAAAAAAGAACTGCTTCTTTTTTAGCAGTTCGGGAATCACTGTGTGCTTTTACTATTATAACTGGTTTTCGCCCTGCATTCTTGCACTATTTCAGAAATAGGCAGGTTACTTGGAGGTGAACCGACAAATTCCTCGCTTGTTAAAAACCGGATTTCCTAGAAGAAGAGAGGCTTGTGGCGCACGTGCAGGTAGCGCAGAAGGTGAACCAAGAAAGAGAACGGGTGGGGGAGGGGATGGAGCCGTAGCTAATGGTACAAAGGTCATTGGTTGAGAGTCTCGCACAGACGACACACGAGTGTATAAATATACGACGACTGCCACAACTGTCATTCTGCCTGCTGTTGTTGAAAGGGTACGTCATGGACCCTCGCGTCGTCGAAGAATTTCTCCGGCGTCTCGGCCAACGGCGAACGCATCCTCCAGTCCATCCCCGGACGGCGACACTCGTCCTCGAGTTCTGCACCATTAGGGGTGCCACAGACTGCGAGGACCTGCTGAGCATGGGCTGCCAAGCTACCCAATACTGGGCCTACGTATTTCGGCAGTTTGATGTCCATAGGTGCGGTTCTTTTGCCAGCCGTGGCCTGGAGGCAGCCCTCAGAGAGTGCGGTTACCCGGTCACCGGAGACCTCTTGGTTTGCCTGTGTGGCGTCTATTCCAAAGACGGCTGGGTTTCCTTCGACGCTTTCGTGAAGGTTTGCGCCATCGTCGGAAGCGTGTGCCCCTGAAGTAGATTCAACGCTGCACCACGCGAAAGGTCCTTTTCAGGACCACCTTATTTATGCATTGGTTGACTTCTCTTTCACGATCCCTCTCCGTATCACCCTCACAAAATATTTGATACTGTACACTAATCGTCACTACGATCGGTTCACTAATAGTATTGTAGCTGTATCGTCGCTGGCCCTTTAACGCAGAATTAAAACAGCGATGCAAATACACTGACACTATTTTGCAAGTTTAGTGACGGTATATAGGTTTCATATCGTACTTACACTGTTGGCTATTTTACGTTCACGCGTGTTCGGGGTAAACATTTCTTTCGCAAGGTTAACTGAACACAGTCGGTATGTAAACTCTACAGGTTAAAGCACACCAACAGCAGTTTCATGTGGCACACTGAAAGGGGGGGAAGGGGACCACCTCGCCAGAAAATGTACGCTCCGACTTTTAGCTTCGCTGCTGATAAGGAAAATCTTTGGGCAAATGATACTTGTTCTCGCTCCACTGAAGAGAGAAAAGCGTCAAAATTCGCACGACGCTAGCTCAAGGTGCATAAAAAATGGACATTGAGGGCAAGTCTATCAAATCTCGTTCATGTAACAGTATTGGGTACGCCAGTCTTATCTACTGATAAGCAAGTTCAGGGGTTCAATGCAAATAGAAGGACTGCACAAACACGGCAGCGCACTGCCCTACCAGAACTGGGGCTGCACGTCTCACAGAACTTACTAATCGGGCCATATTGCAAGATGCCCCGTATTATTTCAAGTAGTAAGAAAGGGAATTTCGTCGTTTTGTGTGGCAAAGATAAAGATCGGTCCATTGACTTGCTTCAGCTAATGGATATGTGTGCCCACCTGCTTCAGTTTAAAGAAGTCAGAAACAAGGATATTCGTCACGAGTTTTTTTTTTCTGGGATTGGTTGCTGGACCCTTGTTAGCCAACATCACTTGATTTGCTCAACTTGGTTTCCTCGTATGTACTCGGGTGCACGTTAAAGAACCCTTGGTACTAAAAATTTTCGGAGCCTTCCACAACGGCGTCTCTCATAATTATTTGGTGGTTTAGGGACGTTAAAGCTGACATATCAATCTAATCAATCATAAGTACTCATGCAAAATCAGTACCTGCTCAACGCATGGGTAGAAATTGTTGTTCTCACCCGTTGCCTTTAGAAACTGCTGAAAAACCCTCGCGAAACTGGAAATTTTCGATTTGGCACACGGCAGAGCCACGGAAGACAGGTCCTGCTTGATTTAGCAATTTTCGACCAATGCATGGTTGACTTGTTCTGCGTATCTCATTGCGGCGTCCGTTATCTGCCCGCCACAACTCGCTGTCTTTATCTTTCCCGTAGTAGACGCGCTAACCGAGCGAAATAACTGAGCGTGATCCAAGTTCCAACATCACTGAGTGAGGGGCGAGAAGGAGCAGAGGCAAGCGCTACCAGCGAAGTAAGGAATAGTATAATCACGAAAAAACGAATAAGAAAAGACACCTAATCAAGAAGCAGTTCTTTACAGGGGCATCAATTTTTCTTTTGTAATGCTTGTGAAAGCGAATACATGCAAACATTCACATTAGCCTCGCTTCGTTCAACCGGATCCTAGAATTCCCGGCAACCACTATGAGCGTGCATATTTTTTAAAGCCGGAACTAGCGCTTAGTTTCTGGAGCCTGATAAAGAGTTCTCGCGCAAGATTTTTGTATTGCGCAGTGAGCAAGTGACGTGGTTAAACTAATCATTGGGTCGTAGAACTTGGCTTTCCAGTGAATGAAGGAAGGCATGAGATACACGTGCAACGGGAGCGGGAAAAGAATATGAACGTGACAAGGGAAAGGAGGTGGCGGTAGAGTCGAGAAGTTAGGGGTCATTGGGTGACATTAGCATGCAACCAACAGCTACAGAGGTGCTTAAAAATTCAACGGTAACTATGGTTGTCACTCGACTTGTGATTTTACCAGCATTGAGTGACGGTCCCTCACCTGGTGGACGAGCTTCTTCGGCGTCTATAACTACGGCAAAGACACCACTTGCGATGCCTCGCATGGGGGCGCTAGTGCTGCAGTACGGCGCCATGACGAGAGCCTGCGACTGCGTTGAACTGTTAGAGATGGCCTAAGAAAGTTCTGGGTCCTGAGCAACCGTACACAGGCTCCGTCCGGGCTATCTTTCCAGCGACAACAACCAACAGAAAGCCCCGTGAGCTATCGGTATCCCTGTCAACGGTCATTTGTTCACTTGCCTATGCACCAGACAAACATGCAACAGCTGGTTTTGGCTCGACGCTTTCACGCATCAGGTTTGCGCCGTCATAGGAAACGTGTGCTTGTGATTTAGTGCAACGCAGCTCCACTACGAGGGCTCCTTTCCGGGCCAACCAAATTCTTGCTTTCATTGAGTAATCGATTCACAATCCCTCTCCTTGTTACCCTCACAGCATGCTCCCAAGTATTATTTAGCTTTGCTACGTTTGTTTGACTTGTCTCACAGTTATTAGTAGAGAGGACTAACAGTGGCGCTGTTGTGCGGTTGCCTCCGTGGGACCTACACGTCTGCATGCTTCCGCAAACTCTCCGCTTGGCGTGCAGGTGCTCTAGCTTTTTTTTGTCTTCGACTTCAGTAATATTGTTCGTATTCATTGGGAGAAAATCAGTAAAATACTCCTATACGTTTGTTACGGACTGTTTGAAATGCGATAAAGAACTTCGGAAAAACGATGGCTTTCGCAAATTGATCCGACAATTTACGGCCAGCGTCTGATACGTCAACGACACAAGTTGCAGTGGCTGAGCGCGCACCTTATGTAAATGGTAAAAAAAAAACTTTACGTGCAAATGTAATCCACTGAGCACCTGCTCAAGACATACAAAATCCACCAGGCCTGCGCGCAAATCTCAGCACAGTCGCAGCGGAAGCTGGAACACCGACATTTTATACCCTTTTTTTAACACTTCTTGGGTAACCGCTGCATGTAAACTTGTAGGATACCCACTATGCTATAAATAGTCATTTTTTTAGCACTGTGCAAGTAGGGAGGCATTCAATATGTCATCTTACGTCAGAGAGGCGTTGTATCCGCTGCACACTTGCAAGTAACTTTGTGCAATTTTTGTATTCTGTCGCTGACGACAATGAATAATTATGCGTAGCGCGATCGTAATGAGTAGTCACCCTTTTACGACACAGTCGTTGCGCATTTCGCATAATTAGATATTATATATCACGCTATGCGTCCGCATAATAAACATGGTAGGAGTACCCAGAGAGCTGATTCCGCTCGTCTGGGTATCGGCTCACCGGGGACCTGAAAAGATCGAGGAGGCTCATTCGGTCGCCTGAGGTCTCACCTACCGGCCGACCCCTGGAACCTCCCAAGTTGCCGAACAAATAAGACAGGATAAGCGCACATACCATGAAATCGTCGGACACTACAGGATCAATCGGCAAGTACACCCGAGAGCATACACGCTCTGGAAAAATCATGTTTCATTTCGAAAGTAACAGATCAGGGTTTTCCTAAACCCCGCACTCTACAGCAAGTGGCACCCAATTGTTTTCCGGTCCCAGAGTAAATTTCGTTCTGCGGTAGCGAATTCGGCCCCCATGTTGCGGAAATGTCCAAGTCCCACACTGTAGATTTCTGGCACGCCCTGCTCCGCAGCCCAGACGCCAGAGTCCAGCGGGACCTAATCAGTCAAGCCCTTGCTGCTGCCGTGTCTCAGGGATTCCGGCCGACAGCTAGAGGCGACAAGCCTAGCCTGAAGTAATTGATTGACTTTTAATAAAGCTTTCTCTATATCTCTCTCAAAGCATGACGGGTCTTTGAGACACGCGGCAGCCGCGGTCACCATGCTTCTCCATGAACCGCGTGCTGGCATTTCAATGTGGTATTCGCACGTTCTGTGAACCTATAATCCTTCTTGGGGCGTGATAGATATGTGCAAGATTGACACTTCTTCCAAAGTTTCGTTTATAGCGGCTCTCTATTTAAATTCTCTAGTTTTTGTGCGTACGGTGATCGTAAGTGTGGCACGGGGATCGGCAAGCTTAATCTTGGGCGCGTGATAACAGCGTGGGGGAACGCACATGCTTTTGATGATCAGCAAAGAATAAATTGAACAAGATCGCCTGAATGCTTATAAGAGAAGCAGCTAATTAGGTACCTATAACAATTTGTTGGCGTGCAGCACTCACACTCTTACTCATGCCCCAGGTAATGTGTTGACAGTGCAACAAACTTAAGAAAAATGGTCTCGCTTCCTATCTATATCTTGAACGTCAAGCATAACATGATTAAGAGTGGAGCTACCATTTGGTACTGCGCTATTAAAATTGGGAGAATATGTTTATGGGGCACTGCACACATCTTCTTGCTGCACTCATTATCCTTACTTACTGGCTGCTTACCTCATTACAAGTTCATTTTGCAAGCGGGAATGATAAAATGCCAGTTAAGGGCCGCGTCTACAAGGCACGCTAGCAGCTGAAGCTGCGTGGCCTGTTTTCGCTAACAACCGGCTTCGCTTACAGCCTCGCCGGTTGCTATAACAACGGTACGTTTGTTTATCATTAGACAGTTATAGTTTGGCGTTAGCGTGATAGCGTAGGTTAAGGGAATGGCGTCACCGTGCAGCAAACGTTCGTTGCGGGAAGCGTCTTTAAGTTTAGCGGAATAGCGTTTACGTGGTTTACGTGCCCTAGCCGGGATAGTGGCGCCACCTATTAGATGGTTATTAAATTAAGTAGTGAAAAGAAAAAGAAAACGAGAATGTTTGCCTATGCCACCGCGCGAAGCATTGTTAGAAGTTTATTTTAGTGATAATAAAAGTAAATAAATATTAACCACGCACCAAACGCGACACAGACGTGTTCGAAATGGGAAGCTATCTCAAAAACTACGCCAACTTTTCCGTAATGTTCGGTCATCGAAGCTAACTGAAGGCAAGCGAAGCCACTTGGAACAGTCGTTCGCTGCGAACAAGGTTATTATTTCAACAGCTACGCCAAAATCACTTCGAAGCGGGCGTCTAAGAGTGCCGCCATGTTTACGTACACTACGTACGCCTACGCTACCAAGGTAACGTGAGATCTGAAAAATACCGCGCGTACGGGAAGCGGTATGCGTGACGTACGTATCTGCGCATGTGCACTTCGATTCCGGTATCACGGTACACCCGGTAACCCCCAAAGCCCGGTATACTATAACTCTCTCTTACTTTGAAGTTTCCATAGCCTGACGGTAGGTTCGCTGCTCACTGCAGTCTGATTGACGCGCGTCGCTGTTACTTTATCTGGCCTAGCGCATCCCTTGAGGTAGCCGAGAAGTGTCCCTACCTAAACTGTCTAACACCATGGTGGTATTTCCCCCTTTCGCGAAGACGTTCGGCTTCGCTAACCCTCGCAACGCCAGCGACAGCCGGGAAAGGTACGCGTATACTAATGGGAAGCATGCTGCGACGGCGCCCCACCCGTCGGCGCGATCGCGTGGCAAGCAGCCATGCGCTGTCCACACTGTCGGCGCCGCGAGATTCTCAAGGCACGCGCATTCCGCGCACCCGTCGGCTCGCGGATCCCATAGAGTTTCTTAAAATGAACCCTTGGGGACTCTGGCGCTGTGATCGTTCAGCGACCACGGGAATGATGGGTATACAGTACACGAATTTGCCTAGTCTTTGTACTTGCTGGCGGCGAATAGTACTTGCGGCTTCATTTATTGCTACTGTTCGGTTTTGTTTTGAAGAAAAGAACGAAGTATTTTGAACTTCGTGACCCGATTTGAAATAGTAAACTTAAATAAATAAGGTGGTCAAGTGCAACCGCTGAACATTTGCTTATTTTTGTTTCGTGAGAAAACAGCTAGCTCCAAGCCACACGAACACACACGGAGCCAGAAGCACGAAGATTACACAGATACGTGTACTACCCATCACTCCCTTGCTCGCTGAATCACCGTGCATTGCAGCTGCGATAGACTCTAGCGCCAGAGTTCCCCTTAGTGTCTACCAAGAAACGCTGGGGCAGCTCCTTCTCGCTGACAGGTGGAAAGAGGTGGCACGGGTGAGATGATGCCCACGTGAAAAGTGGGCTCGAGATATGGAGAGGGTAAAGCGAGGGAGAGCTGACACAAGGCAAGCGCACGGCAAGCAAGAGAACACCAGCGGCGAGGGCGTGGTGCGGACGGAGAACCACGTTACACAGGCTAGCCGAAGAGCTCGTTCGCCTCTAAAATCTTGTACATATCAAAATATTTGGTACGGTGGCCGTATGCCTTTAAACGAAGTGCGGAGCTCGCATGCAATTACATGGGCTGCCCTAACGGAGGAGGGCACTGGTTTCACTGAACCAGGGCTGCATGTCCCTAAAAACCTGCTAATCAGACCACATTGCATGACGTCCAATATTATCTTGGCTTCAGTAAAGTTTCTTTACTCTTTCTATGAAGCCAAAAAACACTCTTCGATCGCACGACATGGTCCTGTGTGAAGTTAGTCTATTTCTGCGATAGCTTAAAGAGCTACTGCCCCCCCCCCCCAAAAAAAAAATGGGCTCACATTATCTACTCTAATGGGTTGATGGGTAGATGTTTGTCATAACATGTCACGTCGTTCTAGCACGTGCGGTGGGGAATTATTTATGAGTTCTTCATTGCCGACCACTCCCGTTTAGAGTTTGAGAGAGCCCCAAAAACAAAAAGCCGCCGTGCGCCACTACAGCCACTTAGCGTGTAAAACAGTCAACCACGACACCAAGAAAAACTGTTGCGGACTTCCGCTTGGTTTAACCAATAAGTTAGTTCGACAGGAAACACAAGAGCATGGACAAAAAACGAAACTTTCTACACGTTAGCCACGGCCACAAAAAAAATATATGTACATGAAAAGCTACGCACTTCAACTTTCATGAACCCTCGTGTCTTGTCACCCTGTTTCCAAGAACTGCTTGAAGTTTCAGGGCGAAGCCTGCTCAGAGAAGAAAAAAGGAAGGATATTTCACGAAGAATTGTATACTCCACGCAACGTGTGTACTGAATCCTCATTAGTTCAGTGAATGTTGGGAAGGTAAGCAGAAAAAAAAAAGAGCAGGGATAAAAGTACCGGTGTTTTCATGTTGCCTTAAGCTCACATATATAAGCAGGAATCACGTGGTGCACCCGTGTCCGTTGAGTGCCACCATGCTTCACGATGACATTAAAACACGCACATGATAATAAATGCAGATTCAAATGGCAATCAACTCATAAACGGAAAATTCAGGTGAGATGATGTCTGCAATAACACAGAACATGTGATGTCCAATGTACAGAACTGCTAATTGCGAATGGCCATACTTTTTTCTAAAATATTCGTATCTCACAAAAAGCATAAAGCACGAATCCTCAATATTTGCGTCGATGTGAAAAGACCCTAAGGGATTTCCCAAATGCTGGCTTTATTAAAAGTGAAGAGCGTCCAATTCTCATTCCATTGAGGATAATATATTTTGTCAGGTGAACTTCTCCATCATTCGCATGTTTTTGAATCACTGGAAGCGCAGCCACCTGTTGAAGACCTTAAAAACATACATTTGTCAATTTGTTCTCAGTAAAACACGCCTTTCTCTCACTCTAAACTTGGGGGATGAAAGATAAATCACCCCCCCCCCCCCCCAGCTGGCTACGGGGCCGATTCGTGGCATCAATACAGCTAATCCTTGAATACGATCCCGAATTTTTTCATTTATGCGATATATCTTAACTTTTTGCTGGAGTTTCGTGCAGGGATGGTGTGTATATGATTGTTGTGCTGTGAAAAAGACTTAGCAAATGCAAGTCGATGTGACAAGACGCCTGACAAAATTGTAATAATATTTCGGCGCTGTCAGAAGAATCTTGCTAACAATTATGGTATAGTGCAAAACTCCGTTTCTTCTTTGTGTTATACAAAAAAGACAAAAACGTGGCGTAGCCTTCTGGTAAAATAAGGGCCTATAATATTTGTTTAGATTCTAAACATCCACCAACCACATGAATTAGTTATTCATTCCTACTGTCAATACCACATCTATTAGCTCCGCTGTTCGTGTTACGAAAATTTCATTTCTGCATATAATATAAGATGATAGCTCTTAAATTCTGAAAAAAAAAATAGTGTCTAGGACTGATTTTCTTTTATTGGAAGGTCAGTGAGACAGAGATGGAAACAGGTGCTTGTCCTTTCTGTGTGTGTACCCTGGCTCATGGTTGAGTGAAAGGAACGCGTAATTACTGGTCCCTCATGCTGAACAGGGGGAGGTGGGGGAGAATGGCTTCCTGAATAACGATATGTTATTCCATTGTCCTTTGTAGAGTTTCTCGTTTGCCAGGAGTACTCTAGATATGATGGGGCTATTCGTTATTCATTACTCGACCTCCTGGAACAACGTGGGTTCCACCAACTTTGCTTCGCTTCACAAAAAAAAAAAAAGCTGGTGCCCCACGGGAATGACAGCCACAACTGCGCCTAAAACGGCTCTGCTTACCGTGCAACATTCATTTAGTATGTACACACTGGTAAACAAGCACAGAGAAAAAAAATAAGGAGAGATCAAGCTGGTGAGTTCAACCTAAGAGGGCACAGCAGCTGCTAATGCTGCCATCGGCCATGCCATGCTGGATAACGCTGTTCTTGTTCTTTCATAGCGAGATGCCCGAAAAAGTGCAAAAGAGCAAACAACCCTGCGATCGCCACCGTTCATACTGACGTTAGTCCGGTTAGCTTCTTGATGCGATCATCGGCGCTTCAGTTTCTTTCCGTCTGTAAGTTTGTTAGAATGAGATAGCTGCGTAATTCTTACGAGACGCCGATATTTCGAATTCTCAATGCCTCATTCGTCTTATCACGGCAGCAGCCGCAGATACGGTGGCTGGTTTTTATAGCGCGCTACTTCGAGGGATATTTAGGCACTGAAATATCCTTTTTGCACAACATCTTCGTATATTAAGAGGCATAATATACCATACATATTTTTTTTGCTGAAAAGAACTACTTGTTGGGGGACCGTTTCATGGGCGCTTCATCACGTCTCCCGCCACAAAAAAAAGTTTTAAAGGCAGCGAACGCGTATTTCTTTTTTTGAAGATATTTTGGACATATTATTTGAAGTTTCCTGTGTACTCTGAATCACGAAGCCCACGCATGACAGATTACTGGGTTCTTAGAAACTGTAGCTCTTTCACAGATAGCGCAAGAAAGCTATACTCACATGTGAAACCGTGTGTTGGGCCCTCTCCTGCACACTAAACGAAAATGACCTGAAATAACTTCAAAAACTGAGTAAAGCATTTGTCCTCTAGCGCACTACTTTTCCTGGGTTTTTTTTTACCACCTACTATCGAGGTAAAAATTTACTCTCGTGCTAACTGAGTTTTTGAACGCAGGAAGAGTAGTAATTATTTACCCCAATGAGGTTTTAAACGAGTATAGAGAGAGTACATTTTTAGTGCCTTCACAAGGTTTTTGAGGTGATTTCCGGGAGTTATTTCCGGTGGTAAAAAAATTCAAATTGACGGGTGCATTCGCCTAGAGTTAAAAAATTTATTAACTAGCAGAATTGATTTGACTTATTAAACGGCAGAATTGGTGACACATAGATTCACATACAGACAAACACGCACACACAATAAATGCAGAATAATACGCCACTGGAACAGACTGCACGCGTTGCTCTTTTTTTTTTCTTTATTGCCTTCTTGACTATAGGTCAAGCTAATATGACAATCACCATTACACGTGTTTCATGCGTGACAACGCGTCAAACAAAGATATTACATCTTCATTACAGTCGGTAGTCTTATACACATCTCGCACTTTTATAACAGCTTCCACGAAACACTCATTAACGGATAGAACTCTCACATCACAGTGTCTGTACGATAGCATACTACGCCAAACCGAATGAAGACCAAGTACAACTATAACATCCAAATTTTGCACAGAACTATCACAAGGCAAAAAACGAATTCCATATGAAGTAAGAGGTAAATCTTTTTTTAAAGTTCTCTGTAAAATGTCCCGAAAGAAAATAGCGTTCTTACAATCAATAAACACATGTTCAATGGTTTCAGGTTTGTTACACAGGAGACAGTTGCTTCCCCATGGTACATACATCCCTCTCTCTTCAAGCCACGTTTTTACTGGCAAGGTTCCCGTATGAAGTTTAAAAAAGAAAGTTTTCACATTGGGTGGTATACACATGTTTTTCACTCGCTTTAGTACGTCATGACCATATGATTTTTCATACCTTGAACGGTACAGGGGCACAGGAAAAACATTCTGTATTAGGTCTTTCATAAGGCGCTTTCTTTTCACATTAGTTAGGTAATCTATCGAAAACCTCGCCCTTAAGAAACGATATGAGAACACAACTTCGCGCAAGAACGGTGACAAGGTGTGTCGTTCTCGCCTGTCTGAAGATACAAAGAAGTCAGGAATGTGGTGTTACAGCGTTGTTTGAAATAAAGAACGTAAAAAAGAGTCTCTCTGGTCTCTAATGAGCAGGAAACGTGATATTACTTGGTTAAGAAACAGATGGCAAAGAGACAGCCCTCCTTGCTTAACTCGCCGAAACAAGTTCGTTCTAGATATTCTCTCCCACGTAGAGCTCCAGATGAACGTGGCGAATATCCTGTGGACTTTGTGAATGGTTTTACGCTTACAACTAAGTACTTGCAAAAGGTACATGATTTTAGCAGCCAGAGAAACGTTGCATACAGCTGACCGAGAGAAAATTGATAAGCCACGACCGCCCCATCCTTCGGCGGTCGCGCGCAGTTCTTCAGCCTTTTCAAGCCAAAATGCTTCACTGTCTTGATACCTGTCCAATGGTACCCCAAGGTAACGACTAGGCGTCGTGAGCCACTGAATATTTCCAAAAGAACTGGGCGTAAGGTCCCAATTACCATGCCATAAACCAATGCTTTTTTCTTTGTTCATTAAACTTCCACTCGTGTCACAAAACCTTTGAGTGATTTTTAATAACGAAGTGACACTCTCTCTATCAACTGCAAAAAAGGCAATATCGTCGGCGTATGCCAAAACACGCACTTCACATGACTGCAACCTGAAACCATTAATTCCTGCATGGTAAATCACTTTCTGACACAATGGTTCCAAAAATAGAGCGAAGAGCAAAGGACTTAAAGGACACCCCTGGCGCGCGGAGGAAAGTACTTGTATGCGCTGTGAGAGTTCTCTATTTACAATTAAATTTGTGGTTGAATTTTTATACGCCAATTTAATGCCTTTACATATGATCGCACCAAGACCAACGTACTCAGCTAGCATGAAGAGTATATTGTGTGGAACCATGTCGAAAGCCTTGGCTAGATCAATTTGCAACATAGCTACTTTTAGTAGCGCAGCGTCACAATACTCCAAAATGCTCCTGGCAACATGAATATTCGTGAATATGCTCCTACGCTTGATGCCGCAAGTCTGATGTGACCCGACCAACTTGTATATAACTCCTTGCAACCTCCTAGCCAGAACTTTCATAAACACCTTATAATCTACGTTTGTTAGCGTGATTGGCCTGTATCCTGTCACTTTGCGTAAAACATGTTGCTCTTTCCCTTTAGGAATCAGCACGGTGTGCGCTCGATTAAACGATGGAGGCAAAGCTCCGCGATCTAAAGACTCTGAAAAAACCTCATGCAATGCGGCGGCCATATCCTCCTTGAACGCCTTGTAAAAGGCGGCATTAATGCCATCTGGACCAGGTGACTTGCCCATGCCGAGATCATCGATAGCCTTCTCAATTTCCCCTATACTAATAGACATTTCCAATAAATTTGTTTCCTCAGCATCAAGTGTCGGCATTTCTATCAAGAACTCATCTACAAAACCCGGCTCCTTTGGTTCGCGATAAGCAAACAAGTCCTGATAATAGTTTTCAATAGCTTTCATAATATCTTTATGTTCTTTCAATATTTTACCATTCCATTCTATCTCTAGTATGTCGTGAGCTCGAGCATATGCCTTTTCATCTGACAAGGCTCGCTTTGTCGGGGCTTCACCTACGAGGTATCTCTCAGCTCTTGCTCGTATAATTGCGCATTTATATTTATCTTCTTCAAGACATTCAATTTTGTTTTTGACAACCTGCAGTTGATGTGTGAATAAGCCCGGGTTTTCTGCTTCAATATTCAACAAATCATTTAGCTCTGCCCGTAGCTCACGTTCCTGTTTTCGAGCTTGGTGCTGCATGTAGCAACCACACTCTATTGCATTCATTTTTATCTTTTGCTTAAATAATTCCCATCTTTCCGTGGCACTCCTTTCCGCGTTTTTGAAAAAATTCTCGATTTCCTTCTTTGTCTTATCTACAAACCCTTCGTGCGTAATTATCTTAGTATTCAGTTTCCATTTTTCCCATACAACCTTCTTTTTGCACTTTCTACCTATCTCAAACAAAACTAAGCAATGATCACTGAAGGAAACAGCATAAACGTCGTTGCTCAACTACACCATTGAAAATCCGGTATATATAGGCACGACTTTTTGACCAGCCCTGTAGGACCGGTAGGAGAGCTCTATTTGCATTGAATAACAACAACGGTTGAAGGTACAAGCTTAAACTTAAGGTGGGCTGCAGGTCCCTATTTGTCACACCGACCTTTTATTATAAATCTACCTAATCTCACCTTTTCGAGTATCCAATAATTACTTGGCACACCGGGCTCATGGCCCCACGCGTGTTAGCACTGCTGATGCACAAGTCCATAAAATATACCTAAGTACGCAAACCATGGTAGCTCAATCAATTTCATTGAGCGACGGTGCACAAACACAGTAGCAGCACGTATTCATCACAACGGGCGTAAAGGAGCGGTGCACGCCTGCACACAAGCTTCTTACCGACGGCGTACTAGGCCTTTTCGAGGAGCCCGGCTATCCGATGAAACACAGCTGGCGATCACAGAACACATATCCTGTGCGAATTTCGTCGTCATTTCTGACACAAATGAACACGTAACCGCTATCTTACGGAGACGGGGTGGTGTATGCTATCTTACGGGGACGGGGCGGTGTTGCAACAAAAGACCACCGTCCGGGTTTTCTTCGTGCTCACCGGCAGCCGCTTGTTGGTTCCGTCTGCCTCGTATAGGCTTAGCGCTACATGTTTGAGAACAGTTTGTGCATGAGGTGGGCAATTCGAGCAGAACTTTACTCCTGCAGACATCGCCTACTGTGGAACAAAATATATGCAATGCTTTCGCCTGCCCCGGCGACACACACCCACTGGTCACTGGCGGCCGCGGCTCGGTGCCGACGACAGAGTGAAGCATTTTGTTTATTGCTTCTCCAGTAGGCAAGCACGGACGATGACACCAGATTGATTTTATTACCACTAGCAGATATTCGCGATTCGGCTCGGAAGCGAGATATCCGCGACGTGCAGGTTCGGAGGCGCTCGGAAGCGCACGGTCGTTTGACGATGTAGGAAACACGTCAGATCCATCAGCCCAACCAGACACACAGATACCGAGCTTTTTGCACCGTCTGTCTACAAGGCACCACCGCCTACAAAAAGCCAACAATTCGCGAAAATATGCAGGACAACTTTTCACAGCAGGTTTTCTTTCTTTTTTTCTTCTTTTGAGATTCCCCCCCCCCCCCGCCGTCTTTTTTTCTTTTTCGTTCACAGAATGCTGTTCTCGCTTGTTGTGCTTGTGCTGCCCCCAGTTCCAGTGAAAGTGCCTTGACTCACGGTCAGTCCTGAGGCACGGCGATGCCAAAAAAAAAAAGAAAAGATCTGTGGTCCTCGCGTACGTTCAGGATTCACTGAGAGCGTCACAAGGGGGGGTATAGGGCAAAAGCCACCGAAGCAGCTGCACCTTGCAGTCACGTGGTAATAAACTCTGAAACGCAGGTTAAAAATCACGTGATAGAAAACTCCCTACGTGGTAAAACTGGATTTTGACATCCTTTTACTACTTGCCTGAGAGGTGGTGGTAAAACTATGTCATGTACCACCTTTTACTCCTACACGAGGTAGTAATTTAAAACGCAAGAGAGTTTTCAGACGTCATGAGCCGCAAAAACCCCAAACTCGGATAGTTTTTGCTTACAGTGTGGGTATGAAAAGGGCACCATAGCCTTGCGTAGACACTCCCCCTCTCCCTTGAGAGAGAGAAAAGTGTAAAAAAACCTGCAGTATAGATCTTATAGCGTGGACACCACCATATTGGTGCCGTCTTTGGTCTGGCAACCCAGTGGAGCGTGCGAAGCTCCGAGTTTCTATGAAAATGTAAAGCTCGTGCGGTTGCAGCTGCAGTCAGTTTTTTTTTTTCTGGCGCGCTGAATTGAGTCCTAGTGATGCAGTGGAGGTAGAAAATTAGTCAGTGAGACGTCCTGTAACGTTATGATCCATTCGGGGTCAAATACTATGATCTATGACGTTGCGATCGTGTCGTAAGTGGTCGATCATGGTCGTATGTTTCCAGCACATTCTGTTCGAACAACGTAATATTAATTCGTCCCATTCCAGCACAGCAAGCAAGTGCCGACACCCTTTGTAGATGCAATGGATTGCTTTTTCCTGGACTGTAAAATTTAGGTTTGTTCTTGCACTCGTGGTGTGCTCGTGCTGTCGCAGCGACCACCACCCGTACATGCGCTTCTTCGTGAGCACGCACTTGCAATTTTTCTATGACGGTGGCATTTATTTGTTGCTCACAAACCGTGGTCTATCTTTTGATCGGCTTTGCATTGTGCCTTATAACACGATTGTTTATCGTCCTCTAGGTGCGGACAAAATTAGGGCTGTTTATAGGTAGTCGCACACAAAAAGCGATGCTGTATATAGCTTTCATTACAGCATATTTTTTTTTCTTTTTAGAGTGATGGCACTTGATTGAATTGCGGCAGCGCAAAAGTGGAAACGGTAAGTTTTTTCCGCCTATGTGGCCCCAAATATTAACGCGTTAGAATCTGTTCAGAACCGCTCAGTTCGGTTCATTTGTTCTAATTATTCCCGTACTGCTAGCATATCAGAAATGAAATCTAACCTTGACCTACCCAATTTAACTCTCCGGAGGAAACTGGCGCGACTGCATTTTTTTCATAAGATATTTTTTCACAATCCATCAATGAAGCGAGAGCTCATTTCACAACCATCATACCACTCATCGCGCATTGATCATCAGCATAAGGTTGCCATTCCGTTTTGCCGCACCAAATTCTTTTCAGCAGCCTTCTTACCGAAAACAGCAGCCGATTGGAACCACCTTCCCTCTTCCGTTGTATCAATAACAGACCCTTTGTTATTCAAGACTGCAATTTCTCAGCAATGCTTGTAACTATACGCAGTTTCCATTATCTATCTTTGTCTTGTATGTGCTTGAATTCTTATACATTTTTAGTTGACTTATGTTGCCTTCCTGATTTGCGCATCTGATACTTGTTTCTTTATTTTGTCTTTTTTTCTTGTGTGTTTTATATGTTGTACCCACCCCCTCTGTAATGCCCTACGGGCCCTGAGGGTATTCTAATAAAATAAAAATAAAATAAAAATATGCCAAGGCTTGAACGTAAACTGGCAAAAAAAAGCCATTTTTGTGTTAATTTCTTTAAAGATAATTTTTTCTACCAGTTGTACGGTTTTTTCTGTCGTTCGCCAAGCTAAAAGCCAAATGAGAGTTCTAGAAACAACAGAGAATTAACCACAACAACGTGGTTTAATTCTGTTGTGTTCCTAAAAAAATAATAACTATGGTTTCATTGTGAGTATAGTATAGCGCGACTTATCGAACATGGTATTTTACCAGGCGAAAAATTGTCTAGTAATTTTATACACATAGTGACATAACCTGCTTATTTTCACAATTAGGCTTTCATATTGCACATCGTGCACGATTAATCCCGCCGTCCTACGGAAGTTGTACGTTCACGACAATGATTCCAGCACGTCATTTTCATGTAAAATTCACTCAATGGTTTGAAAACGTCTCATCCGGGTTATCTGACTGCGAAATGAGCGTGTTCTCGTCCGTGTCAATAGAGCTACATTAACTACATTGACCACAGCGTTGAGCTGAGCTACGAGGCTAATTCTTTTGACCCAACCTATCATACTAAGTTATAACAATAAAGCTAAGCGAAAAAAAAAACATAGGTGGCTAGGTGGTCATGTGGGGCCTAGATGATTTGCCCTTTCGCGGTATGGGCCGTACTTGACTGCTTCTGTTTCATTATTAATGTAACCATATGCTCTTGTCTTTGGTCGAGCGGAACGTTCGCTAGGTACTCCCGGTATATTGCTGCACTTGCTGACATACAACTTGTCACGTAACACAATGTACCACGCATCAACCGCAAATGCAGCGCATTCGGTGATCCGTGCTGCATACGTACATATATTAAGACGGCAGTTTGCTTTTTAGTTCTTTTATGGCGCTCAGAACAACCAACTATGATACAAGTGGCTCCCAGTTGATCGTCCGCTGGTTGGCATCTTGATAAGGAAGAAGAAAATCAGCAGTTCGACCGAGAACATGCTAAAATTGTTTGAAAAATTATACCATTACTTAAGAAACAGGGGGCAGGCTATAATTTAGACAACATACGACCGATAGCCTTAACATCTAATGTAGTAAAACTTATTAAAAGGGTACTTCATGGTCGTATAATTAGGTTTATTAACGAGAAACAACTGTTGAGTTCTTCCCAAATTGGCTTTAGATCTGGATATTCCATATGGCATGCACATGTAGATCTGGAAAGTCGTATTCATATTGCCCGTCACAAAAAGCACTTTGCGGCTTTAGTAACGTTAGACATATGTAAAGCATATGATAGTGTAGAGTATTCTATCTTGACTAATCAGTTATGGTGTCATGGACTTCCACCTTATATAGTAGCATGGGTGACAGAATTTTTAAGTAGAAGAGAATTCTATTGTTATCAAGGCGGTTTCTCTTCCTGTAAGCACAAGCAAACCCGAGGTGTACCTCAGGGGTCAGTACTTTCCCCGGTTTTATTCAACATATTGCTTAGTACCATCCCCGTTCATCAAGATGTGAAAACCTATGTTTGTGCCAATGACATTGCTTTCTTTGCTATGGCACATGACTTCCACTGTCTCTACACTATCTTGCAAGCATATCTTAATAAAATAGAACATTGGCTGGATGGATTGATGTTGAACCTGAATACCGGTAAATGTGCTATTCTCGTTTTTCCAATCAAAGATCCCGTGCACATATCTATTAATTACAAGATTCAAGATATCCCACAAGTACAATCATTTAAATATCTTGGAGTTTTGTATAATGAACATCTAAATTGGCGCCCTCACATTGAATACATCGCGATAAAAGCAGTACGCGCGATGGGCGTATTGCGGAGGTTGAGCAATTGTAGATCAGGTATGAGAAGAAAGGCACTTTTGATTATATATAAAATGTATGTCCGACCTGTGTTGGAGTTTGGCGGCATTATTTTTTCTGGTGCGCCAGCCTACAACCTTCGGCCGCTCGTTCTGTTGGAAAGAGAGGCTTTACGGCTCTGGTTAGGACTTCCAAAGTACACTGCAAATGCAGTGTTATACCTTGAAGCACGAATACCAACCTTATTATGCCGCTTTAACATTCTTACTGTGCAGACCTTTTCACGACTATTCGTTACTTGAGCCCCTAAATGTACACGTTCGTGATCTGATTCCTTTAACTGAGCAACAAAATTCTCCAGAAATTGTTTACCATGATATCTTCTCAACTCACGCAAAGCTATTACCTACAGGCATTTTAAATGGTTTATTGCAGGACCATTTAAGTACTCTGCCAACAAATGTCATTATAGCAACGGACGCATCTCAATCACATGAAAAATCAGGCGTTGGAATATATTGCCCCGTACTTGATTGGTCATTTTCACTTCGCTTACCGGACTTTCTTCCTGTCTTTCCGGCTGAATTCATGGCAATAATGTTAGCTTTGCGAAAGGTAAATATTTCCATTCCAATCGTAGCAGTCATAACTGATTCTTTATCAGTGTGCTCTTCTCTGTCCGCATCTGGTCACTCACCTATAGTGAAACTTTTTAAATCGTTGATCCCCTGTCATCACCGAAGTATTCATTTAATCTGGACACCAGGGCAAAAGGTTTGTTGTTAAACGAAATAGCTGACTCTCTTGCGAAGGCACCCCTTTCGACACCAATTATTCCTATTTTCCCTCATACACTATACATTACGGTGGTGCGATTTCGCACACTTAAAATCAGGCAAAATTTATCTGACCCTGCACTGACGGCTTCTCCAGAGTACAAACACTTGTTATTTTCCTGGCGCAGTGAACTGACTAATTCAAGGATGATGGAAGTTGTCATCACGAAATTTCGTTGCCGCGTTACCTCCCTCAATTTTTACTTGCATAGATCAGGCTTATTGAATTCCCCTATGTGCATTTACTGTAATCAAGAGCAAACGATCAGTCATTTTTTATTACATTGTCGCCGTTTCGATTTATTCAGGCAAAGCATACTAGCACCACCTCTTCAAAGACTGGGCTTGCAACTATCACAACCTGATCTTCTTTCATTTGGATCCTCTACACTGGGTTTCAGCCACAGGGATGTTTTATTCGCCGTTCAAGAATACATCACTGCGACTAAACGATTTTCTTACTAAATTGCTGTTTCACTATTTTTCTTCTTTTTTTTCTGCAAACTTCATATCGGTATTTCAAATCAAAATTAAGTTACAAAAAAAATTTGTAGGAATGAGGCAATGCTGAAAGTTTAGGGCAAATTCACCTTATAATCGGCCAATCCCCTTCTTTGGGTACGAGCCATTTGCACAGGGAAACAACAACAACAACAACAAACAACAGACATCCAAGCACCAGCCAGTACACACCGCGTTGTCGGCACGCTGCAATAATAAGGTTAGCACTGGTTGCCAGACCGGTCCTCCTCGCCGAATGGAGCGGTATATTATTTAAGCCCTATTCATACAGATGATTTTAGGAACACTTGAGAAGCACCTATTATATAAATGTTCCACTTAATGACCACTTGGATCTGTTGCTGGATTATATTATGCCTCACTAATTGTTTTCAAAGCACACTTCGTCATCTCTCCCCACCCGCCACATGCTCGCATGAAAACTATAAAATTCAGCGCAATTTCAGTAGCGTTCACGTGAAGAAAATCTGAAACAGTACATTTTAGCCAATTTTGATGAAATATACATGAATAAGTAAAAAAAACATAAGTTGTTAAATTCCGATAGCGCTTAGGCGAAATCCCGCTAGGATAGTCTGATTTATTTACAACGTGTATTTTAAGTGTCTAAATATTTCATGTATTCAAATTCTGCATCTAAACTTTTCCTCCATATCGATTGTTTATAATACATTTTTCATTCTTGTAGTCATTGATTTTATTTGGTAAATGTATAAAAATTGTTGCGCAGCACACGGAAAATTTCGCAAATGTCGTATACCTAAGTGTAAAAAAAAGAACTGCTTCTTTTTTAGCAGTTCGGGAATCACTGTGTGCTTTTACTATAATAACTGGTTTTCGCCCTGCATTCTTGCACTAGTTCAGAAATAGGCAGGTTACTTGGAGGTGAACCGAGAAATGCCTCGCTTGTTAAAAACCGGATTTCCTAGAAGAAGAGAGGCTTGTGGCGCGCGTGCAGGTAGCACAGAAGGTGAACCAAGAAAGAGAAAGGGTGGGGGAGGGGATGGAGCCGTAGCTAATGGTACAAAGGTCATTGGTTGAGAGTCTCGCACAGACGACCCACGAGTGTATAAATATACGACGACTGCCACAACTGTCATTCTGCCTGCTGTTGTTGAAAGAGTACGTCATGGACCCTCGCGTCGTCGAAGAATTTCTCCGACGTCTCGGCCAACGGCGAACGCATCCTCCAGTCCATCCCCGGACGGCGACACTCATCCTCGAGTTCTGCACCATTAGGGGTGCCACCGACTGCGAGGACCTGCTGAACATGGGCTGCCAAGCTACCCAATACTGGGCCTACGTATTTCGGCAGTTTGATGTCCATAGGTGCGGTTCTTTTGCCAGCCGTGGCCTGGAGGCAGCCCTCAGAGAGTGCGGTTACCCGGTCACCGGAGACCTCTTGGTTTGCCTGTGTGGCGTCTATTCCAAAGACGGCTGGGTTTCCTTCGACGCTTTCGTGAAGGTTTGCGCCATCGTCGGAAGCGTGTGCCCCTGAAATAGATTCAACGCTGCACCACGCGAAAGGTCCTTTTCAGGACCACCTTATTTATGCATTGGTTGACTTCTCTTTCACGATCCCTCTCCGTATCACCCTCACAAAATACTTGATACTGTACACTTATCGTCACCATGATCGGTTCACTAATAGTATTGTAGCTGTATCGTCGCTGGCCCTTTAACGCAGAATTAAAACTGCGATGCAAATACACTGACACTATTTTGCAAGTTTAGTGACGGTATATAGGTTTCATATCGTACTTACACTGTTGGCTATTTTACGTTCACGCGTGTTCGGGGTAAACATTTCTTTCGCAAGGTTAACTGAACACAGTCGGTATGTAAACTCTACAGGTTAAAGCACACCAACAGCAGTTTCATGTGGCACACGGAAAGGGGGGGAAGGGGACCACCTCGCCAGAAAATGTACGCTCCGACTTTTAGCTTCGCTGCTGATAAGGAAAGTCTTTGGGCAAATGATACTTGTTCTCGCTCCACTGAAGAGAGAAAAGCGTCAAAATTCGTACGACGCTAGCTCAAGGTGCTTCAAAATTGGACATTGAGGGCAAGTCTATCAAATCTAGTTCATGTAACAGTATTGGGTACGCCAGTCTTATCTACTGATAAGCAAGTTCAGGGGTTCAATGCAAATAGAAGGACTGCACAAACACGGCAGCGCACTGCCCTACCAGAACTGGGGCTGCACGTCTCACAGAACTTACTAATCGGGCCATATTGCAAGATGCCCCGTATTATTTCAAGTAGTAAGAAAGGGAATTTCGTCGTTTTGTGTGGCAAAGATAAAGATCGGTCCATTGACTTGCTTCAGCTAATGGATATGTGTGCCCACCTGCTTCAGTTTAAAGAAGTCAGAAACAAGGATATTCGTCACGAGTTGTTTCTTTTTTCTGGGATTGGTTGCTGGACCCTTGTTAGCCAACATCACTTGATTTGCTCAACTTGGTTTGCTCATATGTACTCGGTTGCACGTTAAAGAACCCTTGGTACTAAAAATTTTCGGAGCCTTCCACAACGGCGTCTCTCATAATTATTTGGTGGTTTAGGGACGTTAAAGCCGACATATCAATCTAATCAATCATAAGTACTCATGCAAAATCAGTACCTGCTCAACGCATGGGTAGAAATTGTTGTTCTCACCCGTTGCCTTTAGAAACTGCTGCAAAACCCTCGCGAAACTGGAAATTTCCGATTTGGCACACTGCAGAGCCACGGAAGACAGGTCCTGCTTGATTTAGCAATTTTCGACCAATGCATGGTTGACTTGTTCTGCGTATCTCATTGCGGCGTCCGTTATCTGCCCGCCACAACTCGCTGTCTTTATCTTTCCCGTAGTAGACGCGCTAACCGAGCGAAATAACTGAGTGTGATCCAAGTTCCAACATCACTGAGCGAGGGGCGAGAAGGAGCAGAGGCAAGCGCTACCAGCGAAGTAAGGAATAGTATAATCACGAAAAAAAGAATAAGAAAAGACACGTAATAAAGAAGCAGTTCTTTACAGGGGCATCAATTTTTCTTTTGTAATGCTTGTGAAAGCGAATACATGCAAACATTCACATTAGCCTCGCTTCGTTCAACCGGATCCTAGAATTCCCGGCAACCACTATGAGCGTGCATATTTTTTAAAGGCGGAACTAGCGCTTAGTTTCTTGAGCCTGATAAAGAGTTCTCGCGCAAGATTATTGTATTGCGCAGTGAGCAAGTGACGTGGTTAAACTAATCATTGGGTCGTAGAACTTGGCTTTCAAGTGAATAAAGGAAAGCATGAGACACACGTGCAACGGGAGTGGGAGAAGAATGTGGCACGGGGAAAGGAGGTGGCGGTGGAGTCGAGAAGTTAGGGGTCATTGGGTGACATTAGCATGCAACCAACAGCTACAGAGGTGCTTAAAAATTCAACGGTAACTATGGTTGTCACTCGACTTGTGATTTTAGCAGCATTGAGTGACGGTCCCTCACCTGGTGGACGAGCTTCTTCGGCGTCTATAACTACGGCAAAGACACCACTTGCGATGCCTCGCATGGGGGCGCTAGTGCTGCAGTACGGCGCCATGACGAGAGCCTGCGACTGCGTTGAACTGTTAGAGATGGCCTGTGAAAGTTCTGGGTCCTGAGCAACCGTACACAGGCTCCGTCCGGGCTATCTTTCCAGCGACAACAACCAACAGAAAGCCCCGTGAGCTATCGGTATCCCTGTCAACGGTCATTTGTTCACTTGCCTATGCACCAGACAAACATGCAACAGCTGGTTTTGGCTCGACGCTTTCGCGCATCAGGTTTGCGCCGTCATAGGAAACGTGTGCTTGTGATTTAGTGCAACGCAGCTCCACTCCGAGGGCTCCTTTCCGGGCCAACCAAATTCTCGCTTTGACTGAGTAATCGATTCACAATCCCTCTCCTTGTTACCCTCACAGCATGCTCCCAAGTATTATTTAGCTTTGCTACGTTTGTTTGACTTGTCTCACAGTTATTAGTAGAGAGGACTAACAGTGGCGCCGTTGTGCGGTTGCCTCCGTGGGACCTACACGTCTGCATGCTTCCGCAAACTCTCCGTTTGGCGTGCAGTTGCTCTAGCTTTTTTTTGTCTTCAACTTCAGTAATATTGTTCGTATTCATTGGGAGAAAATCAGTAAAATACTCCTATACGTTTGTTACGGACTGTTTGAAATGCGATAAAGAACTTCGGAAAAACGATGGCTTTCGCAAATTGATCCGACAATTTACGGCCAGCGTCTGATACGTCAACGACACAAGTTGCAGTGGCTGAGCGCGCACCTTATGTAAATGGTAAAAAAAAACTTTACATGCAAATGTAATCCACTGAGCACCTGCTCAAGACATACAAAATCCACCAGGCCTGCGCGCAAATCTCAGCACAGTCGCAGCGAAAGCTGGAACACCGGCATTTTATACCCTTTTTTTAACACTTCTTGGGTAACTGCTGTAAGTAAACTTGTAGGATACCCACTATGCTATAAATAGTCATTTTTTTTAGCACTGTGCAAGTAGGGAGGCATTCAATATGTCATCTTACGTCAGAGAGGCGTTGTATCCGCTGCACACGTGCAAGTAACTTTGTGCAATTTTTGTATTCTGTCGCTGACGACAATGAAGAATTATGCGTAGCGCGATCGTAATGAGTAGTCACCCTTTTACGACACAGTCGTTGCGCATTTCGCATAATTAGATATTATATATCACGCTATGCGTCCGCATAATAAACATGGTAGGAGTACCCAGAGAGCTGATTCCGCTCGTCTGGGTATCGGCTCACCGGGCACCTGAAAAGATCGAGGAGGCTCATTCGGTCGCCTGAGGTCTCACCTACCGGCCGACCCCTGGAACCTCCCAAGTTGCCGAACAAATAAGACAGGATAAGCGCACATACCATGAAATCGTCGGACACTACAGGATCAATCGGCAAGTACACCCGAGAGCATACACGCTCTGGAAAAATCATGTTTCGTTTCGAAAGTAACAGATCAGGGTTTTCCTAAACCCCGCACTCTACAGCAAGTGGCACCCAATTGTTTTCCGGGCCCAGAGTAAATTTCGTTCTGCGGTAGCGAATTCGGCCCCCATGTTGCGGAAATGTCCAAGTCCCACACTGTAGATTTCTGGCACGCCCTGTTCCGCAGCCCAGACGCCAAAGTCCAGCGGGACCTAATCAGTCAAGCCCTTGCTGCTGCCGTGTCTCAGGGATTCCGGCCGACAGCTAGAGGCGACAAGCCTAGCCTGAAGTAATTGATTGACTTTTAATAAAGCTTTCTCTATATCTCTCTCAAAGCATGACGGGTCTTTGAGACACGCGGCAGCCGCGGTCACCATGCTTCTCCATGAACCGCGTGCTGGCATTTCAATGTGGTATTCGCACGTTCTGTGAACCTATAATCCTTCTTGGGGCGTGATAGATATGTGCAAGATTGACACTTCTTCCCAAGTTTCGTATATAGCGGCTCTCTATTTAAATTCTCTAGTTTTTGTGCGTACGGTGATCGTAAGTGTGGCACGGAGATCGGCAAGCTTAATCTTGGGCGCGTGATAACAGCGTGGGGGAACGCACATGCTTTTGATGATCAGCAAAGAATAAAGTGAACAAGATCGCCTGAATGCTTATAAGAGAAGCAGCTAATTAGGTACCAATAACAATTTGTTGGCGTGCAGCACATACACTCTTACTCATGCCCCAGGTAATGTGTTGACAGTGCAACAAACTTAAGAAAAATGGTCTCGCTTCCTATCTATATCTTGAACGTCAAGCATAACATGATTAAGAGTGGAGCTACCATTTGGTACTGCGCTATTAAAATTGGGAGAACATGTTTATGGGGCACTGCACACATCTTCTTGCTGCACTCATTATCCTTACTTACTGGCTGCTTACCTCATTACAAGTTCATTTTGCAAGCGGGAATGATAAAATGCCAGTTAAGGGCCGCGTCTACAAGGCACGCTAGCAGCTGAAGCTGCGTGGCCTGTTTTCGCTAACAACCGGCTTCGCTTACAGCCTCGCCGGTTGCTATAACAACGGTACGTTTGTTTATCATTAGACAGTTATAGTTTGGCGTTAGCGTGATAGCGTAGGTTAAGGGAATGGCGTCACCGTGCAGCAAACGTTCGTTGCGGGAAGCGTCTTTATAGTTGAGCGGAATAGCGTTTACGTGGTTTACGTGCCCTAGCCGGGATGGTGGCGCCACCTATTAGATGGTTATTAAGTTAAGCAGTGAAAAGAAAAAGAAAACGAGAATGTTTGCCTATGCCACCACGCGAAGCATTGTTAGAAGTTTATTTTAGTGATAATAAAAGTAAATAAATATGAACCACGCACCAAACGCGACACAGACGTGTTCGAAATGGGAAGCTATCTCAAAAACAACGCCAACTTTTCCGTAATGTTCGGTCATCGAAGCTAACTGAAGGCAAGCGAAGCCACTTGGAACAGTCGTTCGCTGCGAACAAAGTTATTATTTCAACAACTACGCCAAAATCACTTCGAAGCGGGCGTCTAAGAGTTCCGCCATGTTTACGTACACTACGTACGCCTACGCTACCAAGGTAACGTGAGATCTGAAAAATACCGCGCGTACGGGAAGCGGCATGCGTGACGTACGTATCTCCGCATGCGCACTTCGATTCCGGTATCACGGTACACTCGGTAACCCCCAAAGCCCGGTATACTATAACTCTCTATTATTTTGAAGTTTCCATAGCTTGACGATAGCCTCGCTGCTCTCTGCAGTCTGATAGACGCGCGTCGCTGTTACTTTATCTGGCCGATCGCGTCCCTTGAGGTAGCCGAGAAGTATCCCTACCTAAACTGTCTAACACCATGGTGGTATTTCCCCATTCGCGAAAACGTTCGGCTTCGCTAACCCTCGCAACGCCAGCGACAGCCGGGAAAGGTACGCGTACACTAATGGGAAGCATGCTGCGACGGCGTCCCACCCGTCGGTGCGATCGCGTGGCAAGCAGCCATGCGCCATCCACACTGTCGGCGCCGCGAGATTCTCAAGGCACGCGCATTCCGCACACCCGTCGGCTCGCGGATCCCATAGAGTTTCTTAAAATTAACCAGTGGGGACTCTGGCGCTGTGACCGTTCAGCGACCACGGGAATGATGGGTATACAGTACACGAATTTGCCTAGTCTTTGTACTTGCTGGTGGTGAATAGTACTTGCGGCTTCATTTATTGCTAGTGTTCGGTTTCGTTTTGAAGAAAAGAACGAAGTCTTTTGAACTTCGTGACCCGATTTGAAATAGTAAACTTAAATAAATAAGGTGGTGAAGTGCAACCGCTGACCAATTGCTTATTTTTGTTTCGTGTGAAAACAGCTAGCTCCAAGCCACACGAACACACACGGAGCCAGAAGCACGAAGATTACACAGATACGTGTACTACCCATCACTCCCTTGCTCGCTGAATCACCGTGCATTGCAGCTGCGATAGACTCTAGGGCCAGAGTTCCCCTTAGTGTCTACCAAGAAACGCTGGGGCAGCTCCTTCTCGCTGACAGATGGAAAGAGGTGGCACGGGTGATATGATGCCCACGTGAGAGGTGGGCTCGAGAGATGAAGAGGGTAATGCGAGGGAGAGCTGACACAAGGCAAGCGCACGGCAAGCAAGAGAGAACACCAGCGGCGAGGGCGTGGTGCGGACGGAGAACCACGTTACACAGGCTAGTCGAAGAGCTCTTTCGCCTCTAAAATCTTGTACATATACATATTTCGTACGGTGGCCGTATGCCTTTAAACGAAGTGCGGAGCTCGCATGCAATTACATGGGCTTCCCTAACGGAGGAGGGCACTGGTTTCACTGAACCAGGGCTGCATGTCCCTCAAAACCTGCTATTCAGACCACATTGCATGACGTCCAATATTATCTTGGCTTCAGTAAAGTTTGTTTTCTCTTTCTATGAAGCCAAAAAAACGCTCTTCGATCGCACGACATGGTCATGTGTGAAGTTAGTCTATTTCTGCGATAGCTTAAAAGGGCACTGCCCCCCCCCCTCCCACAAACAAAAAATGGGCTCACATTATCTACTCTATTGTGTTGATGGGTAGATGTTTGTCATAACATAGCACATCGTTCTAGGACGTGCGATGGGGAATTATTTAGAGGTTCTTCATTGCCGATCACTCCCGTTTATAGTTTGAGGGCGCCCCAAAAACAAAAAGCCGCCGTGCGCCACTACAACCTCTTAGCGTGTAAAACAGTCAACCTCGACACCAAGAAAGACTGTTGCGGACTTTCGCTTGGTTTAACCAATAAGTTAGTTCTACAGGAAACAGAAGAGCATGGACACCAAACGAAACTTTCTACACGTTAGCCACGGCCACAAAAAAATATATATGTACATGAAAAGCTACGCACTTCAACGTTCCGGAACCCTCGTGTCTTGTCACCCTGTTTCCATGAACTGCTTGAAGTTTCAGGGCGAGGCCTGCTCAGAGAAGAAAAAAGGAAGGAAATTTGACGAAGAATTGTATACTCCACGGAACGTGTGTACTGAATCCTCATTAGTTCAGTGAATGTTGGGAAGGTAAGCGTGGCAACTTTTAATTTTACTGAGACTCACAGCAAAAAAAAAAAAGAGCAAGGATAAAACGCCCGGTGTTTTCATGTTGCCTTAACCTCCCATATATAAGCAGGAATCACGTGATGCACCCTTGTCCATTGAGTGCCACCATGCTTCACGATGACATTAAAACACGCACATGATAATAAATGCAGATTCAAATGGCAATCAACTCATAAACGGAAAATTCAGGTGAGACGAAGATGTCTGCAATAACACAGAACACGTGATGTCCAATGTACAGAACTGCTAATTGCGAATGGCCATACTTTTTTCTAAAATATTCGTATCTCACAAAAAGCATAAAGCACGAATCCTCAATATTTGCGTCGATGTGAAAAGACCCTGAGGGATTTCCCAAATGCTGGCTTTATTAAAAGTGAAGAGCGTCCAATTCTCATGCCATTGAGGATAATAGATTTTGTCAGGTGAACTTCTCCATCATTCGCATGTTTTTTAATCACTGGAAGCGCAGCCACCTGTTGAAGACCTTAAAAACATATGTTTGTCAATTTGTTCTCGGTAAAACACGCCTTTCTCTCACTCTAAACTTGGGGGATGAAAGATAAATCACCCCCCCCCCCCCCAGCTGGCTACGGGCCCGATTCATGGCATCAATACAGCTAATCCTTGAATACGATCCCGAATTTTTTCACTTATGCGATATATCTTAACTTGTTGCTGGAGTTTCGTGCAGGCATGGTGTGTATGTGATTTTTGTGCTGTGAAAAAGACTTAGCAAATGCAAGTCGATGTGACAAGACGCCTGACAAAATTGTAATAATATTTCGGCGCTGTCAGAAGAATCTTGCTAACAATCATGGTATAGTGCAAAACTCCGTGTCTTCTCTGTGTTATACAAAAAAGGCATAAACGTGGCCTAGACTTCAGGTAAAAATAAGGGCCTATAATATTAGTTTAGATTCTAAACATCCACCAACCACATGAATTAGTTATTCATTCCTACGGTCAATTCCACATCTATTAGCTCCGCTGTTCGTGTTACGAAAATTTCATTTCTGCATATAATATAAGATGATAGCTCTTAAATTCTGAAAAAAAAATAGTGTCTAGGACTGATTTTCTTGTATTGGAAGGTCAGTGAGACCGAGATGGAAACAGGTGCTTGTTCTTTCTGCGTGTGTGCCCTGGCTCATGGTTGAGTGAAAGGAACGCGTAATTACTGGTCCCTCATGCTGCACAGGGGGAGGGGGGGGGAGAATGGCTTCCTGAATAACGATATGTTATTCCATTGTCCTTTGTAGAGTTTCTCGTTTGCCAGGAGCACTCTAAATATGATGGGACTATTCGTTATTCTTTACTCGACCTCCTGAAACAACGTGGGTTCCACCAACTTTGCTTCGCTTCACAAAAAAAAAAAAGCTGGTGCCCCACGGGAATGACAGCCACAACTGCGCCTAAAACGGCTCTGCTTACCGTGCAACATTTATTTAGTATGTACACACAGGTAAACAAGAACAGAGAAAAAAGTAAGGAGAGATCAAGCTGGTGAGTTCAACCTAGGAAGGCACAGCAGCTGCTACAGCTGCCATCGGCCATGCCATGCTGGATAACGCTGTTCTTGTCCTTTCATAGCGAGATGCCCGAAAAAGTGCAAAAGAGCAAACAACCCTGCGATCGCCACCGTTCATACTGACGTCAGTCTGGTTAGCTTCTTGATGCGATCATCGGCGCTTCAGTTTCTTTCCGTCTGTAAGTTTGTTAGAATGAGATAGCTGGTAATTCTTACGAGACGCCGATATTTCGAATTCTCAATGCCTCATTCGTCTTATCACGGCAGCAGCCGCAGATACGGTGGCTCGTTTTTAGAGCGCGCTACTTCAAGTGATATTAAGGCGCTGAAATATCCATTTTGCACAACATCTTCGTATATTTAGAGGCATAATATACCATACATAATTTTTTGCTGAAAAGAACTACTTGTTGGGGGACTGTTTCATGGGCGCTTCATCACGTCTCCCGCCACAAAAAAAAAAGTTTTAAAGGCAGCGAACGCGTATTTTTTTAAAGATATTTTGGACACATTATTTGAAGTTTCCTGTGTACTCTGAATCACCAAGCCCACGCATGACAGATTACTGGGTTCTTAGAAACTGTAGCTCTTTCACAGATAGCGCAAGAAAGCTATACTCACATGTTAAACCGTGTGTTGGGCCCTCTCCTGCACACTAAACGAAAATGACCTGAAATAACTTCAAAAACTGGGTAAACCATTTGTCCTCTAGCGACTACCTTTCCTGGGTTTTTTTTTACCACCTACTATTGAGGTAAAAATTTACTCTGGTGCTAACTGAGTTTTTGAACGTAGGGAGAGTAGTAATTATTTACCCCAGTGAGGTTTTGAACGAGTATAGAGAGAGTACATTTTTAGTGCCTTCACAAGGTTTTTGAGGTGATTTCTGGGAGTTATTTCCGGTGGTAAAAAAATAAAAATTGACGGGTGCATTCCCCTAGAGTTAACAAATTTATTAACTAGCAGAATTGATTGGACTTATAAAACGGCAGAATTGGTGACACATAGATTCACATACAGACAAACACGCTCACACAACAAATGCAGAATAATACGCCACTGGAACAGACTGCACGCGTTGCTCAACTACACTATTGACAATCCGGTATATATAGGCACGACTTTTTGACCAGCCCTGTAGGACCGGTAGGAGAGCTCTTTTTTTGCATTGATTAACAACAACGGTTGAAGATACAAGCGTAAACTTAAGGTGGGCTGCAGCTCACTAATTGTCCCACCCACCTTTTATTATAAATCTACCCAATCTCACATTTTCGAGTATCCAATAATTACTTGGCACACCGGGCTCATGGCCCCACGCGTGTTAGCACTGCTGATGCACAAGTTCATAAAATATACCTAAGTACGCACAAACAATGGTAGCTCAATCATTTTCATTGAGCGACGGTGCACAAACACAGTAGCAGCACGTATTCATCACAACGGGCGTAAAGGAGCAGTGCACACCTGCACACAAGCTTCTTACCGACGGCGTACTAGGCCTTTTCGAGGAGCCCGGCTATCCGATGAAACACAGCTGGCGATCACAGAACACATATCCTGTGCGAATTTCGTCGTCATTTCTGACACAAATGAACACGTAACCGCTATCTTACGGGGACGGGGCGGTGTATGCTATCTTACGGGGACGGGGCGGTGTTGCAACGAAAGACCACCGTCCGGGTTTTCTTCGTGCTCACCGGCAGCCGCTTGTTGGTTCCGTCTGCCTCGTATAGGCTTAGCGCTACATGTTTGAGAACAGTTCGCGCATGAGGTGGGCAATTCGGGCAGAGCTTTACTCATGCAGACATCGCCTACTGTGGAACAAAATATATGCAATGCTTCTTTCGCCTGCCCCGGCGACACACACCCACTGGTCACTGGCAGCCGCGGCTCGGTGCCGACGACAGAGTGAAGCATTTTGTTTATTGCTTCTCCAGTAGGCAAGCACGGACGATGACATCAGATTAATTTTGTTACCACTGGCAGATATTCGCGATTCGGCTCGGAAGCGAGATATCCGCGACGTGAGGGTTCGGAGGCGCTCGGAAGCGCACGGTCGTTTGACGATGTAGGAAACACGTGAGATCCATCAGCCCAACCAGACACACAGATACCGAGCTTCTTGCACCATCTGTCTACAAAGCACCACCGCCGACAAAAAGCCAACAATTCGCAAAAATATGCAGGACAACTTTTCACAGCAGGTTTTCTTTCTTTTTTTTTCTTCTTTTGAGATTTCCTCCCCCCCCCCCGCCGTCTTTTTTTCTTTTTCGTTCACAGAATGCTGTTCTCGCTTGTTGTGCTTATGCTTCCCCCAGTTCCAGTGAAAG
Organism: Rhipicephalus microplus; assembly: GCF_043290135.1. NCBI lineage: Eukaryota > Metazoa > Arthropoda > Arachnida > Ixodida > Ixodidae > Rhipicephalus > Rhipicephalus microplus. The sequence continues at coordinate 112,867,144 of NC_134706.1, read as the reverse complement.
TGCGTTGACTCACAGTCAGTCCTGATGCACTGCCATGCCAAAAAAAAGAAAAGATCTGTGGTCCTCGCGTACGTTCAGGATTCTTTGAGAGCGTCACAATGGGGGGTATAGGGCAAAAGCCACCAAAGCAGCTGCACCTTGCAGTCACGTGGTAATAAACTCGGAAACGCAGGTTAAAAATCACGTGAGGGAAAACTCCCTACGTGGTAAAACTGGATTTTGACATCCTTTTACTACTTGCCTGAGAGGTGGTGGTAAAACCATATCATGTACTACCTTTTACTCCTACACGAGGTAGTAATTTAAAACGCAAGAGAGTTTTCAGACGTCATGAGCCGCAAAAACCCCAAACTCGGATAGTTTTTGCTTACAGTGTGGGTATGAAAAGGGCACCATAGCCTTGCGTAGACACTCCCGCTCTCCCTTGAGAGAAAGAAAAGTGTAAAAAAACCTGTAAAATAGATCTTATAGCGTGGAAACCGCAATATTGCCAATCTGCCGGTGCCGTCATTGGTCTGGCAACCCAGTGGAGCGTGCGAAGCTCCGAGTTTCTATGAAAAAGTAAAGCTCGTGCGGTTGCAGCTGCAGTCAGTTTTTTTTTTCTGGCGCGCTGAATTGAGTCCTAGTGATGCAGTAGAGGTAGAAAATTAGTCAGTGAGACGTCCTGTAACGTTATGATCCATTCGGGGTCAAATACTACGATCTCTGACGGTGCGATCGTGTCGTAAGTGGTCGATCATGGCCGTATGTTTCCAGCACATTCTGTTCGAACAACGTAATATTAATTCGTCCCATTCCAGCACAGCAAGCAAGTGCCGACACCCTTTGTAGATGCAATGGATTGCTTTTTCCTGGACTGTAAAATTTAGGTTTGTTCTTGCACTCGTGGTGTGCTCGTGCTGTCACAGCGACCACCACCCGTACATGCGCTTCTTCGTGAGCACGCACTTGCGATTTTTCTATGATGGTCGCATTTATTTGTTGCTCACAAACCGTGGTCTATCTTTTGATCGGCTCTGCATTGTGCCTTATAACTCGATTGTTTATCGTCCTCTGGGTGCGGACAAAATTAGGGTTGTTTATAGGTAGTCGCACGCAAAAAGCGATGCTGTATATAGTTTTCATTACAGCATGTTTTTTTTTCTTTTTAGAGTGATGGCACTTGATTGAATTGCGGCCGCGCAAAAGTGAAAACGGTAAGTTTTTTCCGCCTATGTGGCCCCAAATATGCCAAGGCTTGAACGTATGACTGGCAAAAAAAGCCATTTTTGTGTTAATTTCTTTAAAAATATTTTTTTCTACCAGTTGTACGGTTTTTTCTGTCGTTCGCCATGCTAAAAGCCAAATGAGAGTTCTAGAAACAACAGAGAATTAACCACAACGGCGTGGTTTAATTCTGTTGTTTTCCTAAAGAAATAATAAGTATGGTTTCATTGTGAGTATAGTATAGCGCGACTTATCGGACATGGTATTTTACCAGGCGAAAAATTGTCTAGTAATTTTATACACATAGTGACATAACTTGCTTTTTTTTCACAATTAGGCTTTCATATTGCACATCGTGCACGATTCATCCCACCGTGTTACGGGAGTTGTACGTTCACGACAATGATTCCAGCACGTCATTTTCATGTAAAATTCACTCAATGATTTGAAAACGTCTCATCCGGGTTATCTGACTGCGAAATGAGCGTGTTCTCGTCCGTGTCAATAGAGCTACATTAACTACATTCATCACTGTGTTGAGTCGAGCTACGACGCTAATTCTTTTGACCCAACCTATCATACTAAGTTATAACAATAAAGCTAAGCGAAAAAAAAACATAGGTGGCTAGGTGGTCATGTGAGGCCTAGATGATTTGCCCTTTCGCGGTATGGGCTGTACTTGACCGCTTAAGTTTCATTATTAATGTAATCATATGCTCTTGTCTTTGGTCGAGTGGAACGTTCGCTAGGTACTCCCGGTATATTGGTGCACTTGCTGATATACAACTTGTCACGTAACACAATGTACCACGCATCAACCGCAAATGCAGCGCATTCGGTGATCTGTGCTGGATACGTACATATATTAAGACGGCAGTTTGCTTTTTAGTTCTTTTATGGTGCTCAGAACAACCAACTATGATACATGCGGCTCCCAGTTGATCGTCCGCTGGTTGGCATCTTGATAAGGAAGATGAAATCAGCAGTGCGGTCGCGAACATGCTAAAATTGTTCGAAAACGCCACACATCCAAGCACCAGCCAGTACACACCGCGCCGTCGGCACGCTGCAATAATAAGGAAAGCACTGGTTGCCAGACCAGTCCTCACCGGATGGAGCGGTATATTATTTAAGCCCTATTCATACAGATGATTCGAGGAAAACTTGAGAAGCACTGATTACATAAATGTTCCACTATATGACCACTGGGATCTGTTGCTGGATTATTTTATGTCTCACTAATTGTTTGCAAAGCAAATTGAAGCCGAAGCTATCACCCTTCCTTTGTCATCCTCCCCTGCCTGCTCACATGCCTGCACAAGAACTATATCATTTCAGCGCAATTTCAGCAGCGTTCACGGGAAAAAAAATGCCGAAACAGTACATTTCAGCCAGTTTTCATGAAATATACAGATTAAGTAAAAAACAAAAGTTGTCGAGTTTTGATAGCGTAAAGGTTAAATACCGTCAGGATAGTCTGATTTATTTACAACGTGTATTTTAGGTGTCTAAATATTTCATGTATTCAAATTCTGCATCTAAACTTTTCCTCCATATCGATCGTTTATATTACAATTTTCATCCCTTGAAGTCATGAATTTTCTCTGGTAAATGTATAAAAATTGTATGTAGCGCAGCACACGGAAAAGTTCGCAGATATCGTATACCTAAGTGTAAAAAAAAGAACTGCTTCTTTTTTAGCAGTTCGGGAATCACTGTGTGCTTTTACTATTGTAACTGGTTTTCGCCCTGCATTCTTGCACTAGTTCAGAAATAAGCAGGTGACTTGGAGATGAACTGACAAATTCCTCGCTTGTTAAACACCGGATTTCCTAGACGAAGAGAGGCTTGTGGCGCACGTGAGGTAGCGCAGAAGGTGAACCAAGAGAGAGAACGGGTGGGGGAGGGGATGGAGCCGTAGCTAATGGTACAAAGGTCATTGGTTGAGAGTCTCGCACAGATGACACACGAGTGTATAAATATACGACGACTGCCACGACTGTCATTCTGCCTGCTGTTGTTGAAAGAGTTTGTCATGGACCCTCGCGTCGTCGAAGAATTTCTCCGGCGCTTTGGCCAACGGCGAACGCATCCTCCGGTCCATCCCCGGACGGCGACGCTCGTCCTCGAGTTCTGCACTATCAGGGGTGCCACCGACTGCGAGGACCTGCTGAACATGGGCTGCCAAGCTACCCAATACTGGGCCTCCGTATTTCGCGAGTTTGATGTTCATGGACGTGGTTATTTTGACAGCCGCGGCCTGGAGGCAGCCCTCAGAGAGTGCGGTTACCCGGTCACCGGAGACCTCTTGGCTTGCCTGTGCGGCGTCTATTCCAAAGACGGCTGGGTTTCCTTCGACGCTTTCGTGAAGGTTTGCGCCATCGTCGGAAGTGTGTGCCCCTGAAGTAGATTCAACGCAGCACCACTCGAAAGGTCCTTTTCAGGGCCACCCTATTTCTGCATTGGCTGACTTCTCTTTCACGATCCCTCTCCGTATCACCCTCAAAAAATACTTGATACTGTACAGTTAGCGTTACTAGGATCGGTTCACTTCTAGTATTGTAGCTGTATCGTGGCTGGCCCATTAGCGCAGAATTAAAACTGTGATGCATATACAATGACATTATTTTGCAAGTTTAATGACGCTATATACGTTTCATATCGTACTTACAGTGTTGGCTAATTTATGTTCACGCGTGTTCGCGGTGTACATTTCTTTCGCAAGGTTCTGAACCTAGTGGATACATACTCTGAGGGTTAAAACACCCTAACAGCAGTTTCATGTGGCACAAGGAAGGGAGGGGGCGGGGGGCAACCTTGCAAGAAATTTTAGGCTCAGATTTTTTAGCTCCTTTGCTAATAAAGCAAGTCTTTGGGCAAATGATGCTTGGTCTCGCTCCACTGAAGAGCGAGAAGCATAAAAATTCGTACGACGCGAGCTCAAGGTGCACAAAAAATTGACATTGAGGGCTAGTCCATCAAATCTCGTTCATATAACGATATTGAGCTCGCCTGTCTGATCTACTGATAAACAAGTTGAGCTGTCTAGTGCAAATAGAAGGCCTGCACTAACACGCCAGTGCACTGCTCTATCAGAGCTGGTGCTGCACGTCTCACAGAACTTACTAATCGGTCCGTATTGCAATATGCCCCGTATTATTTCAAGTAGTAAGAAAGGGAATTTCGTCGTTTTGTGCGGCAAAGATAGATATCAGTCACATGCCTTACTTCAGCTGGTGGATAAGTGTGCCCACCTACTTCAGTTTAAAGGAGTTCAGAAGCAAGTATATTCATCACTCGTTTTTTTTTCCGAGATCAGTTGCTGGATACTTGTTAGGCATGATCACAGCACATCATTTTGTGCCACGTGATATAGCTAAATATTTATTTGCGCCTCATTGCAGACCCCTTCATTTTCAGTTTCAGAGAGCTTTCAAAACTGCAAGCCGCCATGTGCAACTATCGCCACTTGTGGTTTGCAGGACCCGACCACGTAAACAGAGAAAACGAAGACGCAAAACTTTGCGCATTGTTTACGTCTAGACGTTCCTTCTAGGAGAAAACGAGATAGCAGTGTGGCCAAAAAAAACTGTCAACGCTTGCACCACGGACACGAAAATAAATGACGCTTATGAAAAGCTACGCATATAAACAGAACTTGGTCCACCACGTGTATTTGAATGACACTATTAGAAGTAAACACTCGCAAATATCGAAACCGTGGCTACAAGAACTTGATGAGGAAGAAGCAGCCTAGTATTACTTCACATTATTTCGCAAAAAGTGAAAGAAACTAAAACTCCAGCTCGAAATAAAGTCTTTCGATGAACGCAATTTTCAGACTGGAGCTTGGCTGCCGCCTTCAACAATTAGTTATGCGACACTGCACTTCTGTCAGTCTAGTCAGGCTTACAGAGAACTTCGTTTGCTCATATGTACTCGGGTGCACGTTAAAGAACCCTTGGTACTCAAACTTTTCGGAGTCTTCCGCTACAGCGTCTCTCATAATCATATGGTGGTTTTGGGATGTTAAACCCGACATATCAATGAAATCAATCATATGTACTCATACAAAATCAGTACCTGCCTAAAGCATGGGTAGAAATCGTTGTGTTCACCCGTTGCCCGTAGAAACTGCTGAAAACCCCTCGCGGAACTAGAAGTTTCCGGGTTGGCACACTGCAGAGCCCCGGAATACAGGTCTTGCTCGATTTAGCAATTTTCTACTAATGCATGGTTGACTTGTTCTGCGTAGCTCATTGCGGCGTCCGTTATCTGCCCGCCACAACTCGCTGTCTTTATCTTTGTCGTAGTAGACGCGCCAACCGAGCGAGATAACTGAGCGTGATCCAAGTTCCAACATCACTGAGCGAGGGGCGAGAAGGAGCAGAGGCAAGCGCTTCCAACGAAGTAAGGAATAATATAATCACGAAATAAAGAATAAGAAAAGACACATCATCAAGAAGAAGTTCTTTACTGGGGCATCAATTTTTCTTTTGTAATACTTGTGAAAGCTAATACATGCAAACCTTCACATCAGCCTTACTCCGTCCAACCAAATCTTAGGATGCCCGGCAACCGCTACGAGCGTGCATTGTTCTTTAAAGCCGAAACTAGCGCTTAGGTTCCGGGTCCTGATAAAGATCTCGCGCAAGATTATTCTATTACGCAGTGAGCAAGTGACGTGGTTAAGCTAATCATTGGGTCGTAGAACTTGGCTTTCCAGTAAAGAAAGGAAGGCATGAGACACACGTGCAACGGGAGCGGGAGAAGATTGTGAATGTGACAGGGGAAAGGAGGTGGCGGTGGAGTCAAGAAGTTATGGGTCATTGGTTGACAATAGCATGCAACCTACGGCTGCAGAGGTGCTTAAAAATTCAACGGCTACTACGCTTGTGACTCGACTTGTGATTTTACCAGGATTGAGTGATGGTCCCTCACCTAGTGGACGAGCTTCTTCGGCGCCTATGACTACGGTGAACATATCACTTGTGATGCGTCGCATGGTGGCGCTGGTGCTGCATTCAGTACTGCGCCATGACGAGAGCCTGCGACGGCGTTGAACTGTTGGACATGGCCGGCGAAAGTTCCGAGTCTTGGGCGACCGTACACAGGCTCAGTCTGGGCTATCTGTCCAGCGACAACAACCTACCGGAAGCCCTGCGAGCTTGTGGTATCCCTGTCAACGGCCACTCGTTGTTTTGCTTCTGCACCAGGCACACATGCAACAGCTGGTTTTGGCTCGACGCCTTCACGCATCAGGTTTGCGCCGTCATAGGAAACGTGTGCTTGCGATTTAGTGCAACGCAGAACCACTCCAAGGGCCCCTTTTCGGGCCAACCAAGCTTTCGCTTTGGCTGAGTACTCGATTCACAATCTCTCTTCTTGTTATCCTAACAGCATGCTCTCAAGTATAATTTAGCTTTGCTACGTTTGTTTGACTTGTCTCACAGTTATTAGTAGAGAGGACTAACAGTGGCGCCGTTGTGCGGTTGCTTCCGAGGGACCTACACGTCTGCATGCTTCCTTAAACACTCCGCTTGCCGCTGTTATGCCAGCGAGTCCTCGTCAAACGACCGTGCCTCTGAAAAAGGCAATCTGGGTCAAGGCCAGCCCGCAGTCTGCCTGGCGCGATCACCTCGACGGCGTGAACACGCGCGGCGCTCCTCTGGCCCACGTGCAGCGAGTCAGTTGCGCACGTGACAGCGAGCCGGCGTCCTCGTGTCAGGTGGTCTGACGCATGACGCGGCGGCCCCCATTGGCGGAATCTGCCCGGACGACCCGCGGCGCTTCTGATTGGACACTTTGGTTGGACCCGGTGTAAATAAAAGAAGCCCTGCGGCGCGTCGCGATCGGAGGTCCTAGGTGAGAGGCGTCCCCGTGTCGGAGTGCCGACATGTGTGTGAGTCAGCGGTCTTAGGCGAAAGACTGACCTATGTGTTAGAGAGAAGAGCTCGGCTCTTCGAGTCTCTGTCGGCCCCAGTGCCGAAATTGTAACGCCTCTGTATATATGCTGTACATAAACCTTCTTTAACTCACCGTCGTCTCGTCCGCTCGTCTTATCAGCTCTGCGCAGAAGCAGTCGCGAGCTGATAAACATACGCTACCAAACGGCTGGTGACCTTCCCGGCGGAGTTGAAAGCAGTGGCGCCTCCGGGGCCGTGTTGGCGTCGCCGTCTTTCGCAACAGTGGTGGCTTCGGCGGGATCGGTCCGCCGTCGTTCTCAACAGTGGAGGTCAGCGGCGGGATAGGCCCGGCGCTACGCAACAGTGGTGGCAGCGGTGGGATCGGCCGGCGTCAGCGACATCGATGCGGTGAGTGCCTGATGTTTTCCCCTCAGTTCACCAGACTACTCTAGCTCAGGTTGTAGTAGTTTAGAGAAGGGCTGTGTGAAGCATTAGAGTGAGCTTTGATCGTTTCAAGCAAAGTCGAAGTGCTTTGAAACCAAAGTTAATGCGGAGGGGGTAAACACGGGAGAGTGAAAAGTTGCTTGCGCGTCTTGCTAGTTGACTTATAGTGGGTACGGCAAGTAAATTGTTAACAGGGGCAAACAGCAAGAGGCTAGTGTGAACGATGGAGAACCTTAAAGTGAAGGAACTCATCGAAATTTGTGAGGAACTCGGCATTACTTTGGGCCGTGTGAAACGAAAGCAAGCGATCCTTGAGATCATGAAGGATGAGGGAGTGTCGGCTGAGGAAGTCGATGAAGCCTGGGTGGATATTAAAGCACGCCGTGAGGAGGCTGAAAGGCGAGAAGTAGAAGCTCGCGAACGTGAGGAGGCTGAAAGGCGCGAAGCTCGCGAACGTGAGGAGGCTGAAAGGCGCGAAGCTCGCGAACGTGAAGAAGCTGAAAGGCGCGAACGTCGCGAGCGCGAGGAGGCCGAGAGACAAGAGCGCCTAGAGTTGAAACGACTAGAATTGGCAATCCTACAGTGTTCGCAGGCGCCTAGCGTAGCTTCTCCGACGAGTCAGGTCAGCGGTTTTAGAATTCGGGATCAACTGCCACCGTTCGTAGTAGGCGAGGACATGGCGAAGTATCTCGTCAAGTTTGAACACGTCTGTGAGCGAAACGCTTTGGAGCGGTCTCTTTGGGCGCAGAACTGCTGCGTTCTTGTTGCACTTGAGTGTTCTCGTGTTATTCGTGCCTTGTTGATGATGTCGGGCGATATTGAAAGCAATCCGGGTCCTGCTTCTAATGCTGTACTAACTGAACTGCAGAAATTGTCTGCCGGTCAGACGGAATTAATCAGTCAGGTACAGGACCTTAAGTCCCATTTGCTATCAACAGATAAATCTATAGCAGATCTCAGTAGACGCATGACTGATCTGGAAGGGCACTGTCAAAATATTATTTCCTTACGTACTGATGTGGAAGCGCTCAGAAGAGACACCGCTCGCGCGAGTGACCTTCTGCGCAAGCTTGAAGCGCGCGTGGATGAAGCCGAGAATCATTCTCGGCGCAATAACCTCATATTTTATGGCCTTCCTGAATCAACTGGATCGGAAGCACTTGTCCAAGTTGAACAACTTGTCATCAAGCACTGCCGTGATCGTCTAGGTATTTCCATCGATCCGAAGGAAATTGAGCGCGCGCATCGTCTGGGTCGCCGCAAGGGTACTAACCACCATCGCCCCATAATAGTTAAATTCGCATTCCATAAAACAAAAGGAGAGATTCTTTCTAATGGACGGAAATTTAAAGGAACCACTTTTAGTGTTGGTGAAGATTTTTCACGTCGTGTGCAAAACGTCCGTCGGCAATTGATTGCCTTTGCTAAAACCAAGTCGCTGCCTTTTTCCATCACGTACAAGACACTGCTAATGGGTCACAAGCGCTACGTCTACGATGAGCAATCGCAAACTGTAAGGGAAGCGTCGTAGCAATTTCCTCGGCGCAAATCTGCCGGGCACACCTCCACACCTCAATCTGGCCTGTCACTTTCGGTAGTCTTTGCTAACGCGCGCAGTTTTTTTCCGAAACGCATAACTTTTTCTGAGCTTGTTTTGTCATCAAGCAGTAACGTATTGGTGATAACCGAGACTTGGCTGACAAATGATATAACCGATGCAGAAGTGCTAGATCACCTACCTGGATTTCAACTTTATCGTAAGGACCGTACAGGCGCACGTGGGGGCGGGGTTCTGATGGCTGTGCACCAACAGTTATCGTGCTCGGTGGCCAGGACCAACTCTCCTGAACTTGAAATTCTTTGGGTCGTTTGCCGTGCTCGCCCTCATACTGTCCTTGTAGGCGTTTGTTATAGGCCCCCGCACAGTGACCCAGATTTCGCATATAAGCTCAACAACAACCTGAGTGACCTTGGGAAACAGTATCCGCAAGCAGAGATACTGCTTTTCGGCGATTTTAATTTCCCTCAAATAGATTGGAGTAGTAGCGTCCCGTCAGCTGTGGGCAGTGAGCCCGCAAGGGACTTCATAGATTTCTGCCTGAATTGCAATCTAACCCAACTTGTATCCCAACCAACGCGCGTTACAGAGAGCAATTCCAGCATCTTAGATCTAATACTAACTAGTCATCAAGAGAGCTTATCATCAATTACATATCTGCGTGCCGTCAGTGACCACAAGGTAATCCATGCGGCCTTTGCGTTTCGACCTGTAATACGCGATCTTGTCACCAAAACAATCCGTCTTTACGACAAGGGCAATTATAGTGCCATCAATAATGAATTGATATCTTTTCTTCCTGATTTCGAGAGAATAAGCCATACACGCTCTGTGGATGAGAATTGGATTAAATTTAGAGATAAGTTAGCCACTCTTGTCGAGAAATTTATCCCAAAAATAACGTTTACCGCAAACCGAAACAAGCCATGGTTTTCACGTTCACTTCACAAACTAAGAAACAAGAAAAAACGCCTCTTCCGATCAGCCAAACAGTCTAAACTTCTGTCCTTATGGGAAAAATATTACGCCGCGGAAGATGATTATCTTAGAACCATTCGAAACGCCAAGCACGTGTTCTTTCATGAAGAGCTGCCCAAAATGCTTACAACCAGCCCTCGCAAATTCTGGGAGGTGATAAACCCTCAGGAGATGCGCACCGCTAGTCTTTCAAATGCGCATGGCGATATAGTCGACAACAATGAATGCGCGAACCTTTTTAACGAGGCCTTTTTCTCTGTTTTTACGAATGAGAGTTCAGTTCCCGATTTTTCTTCACCTGCGCGCAGCACCGAGTCTATGCCCCCGATTGCATTTTCTACGGACGGCATCATTTCGATTATAGAAAAGATTAAGCTTTCTTCTTCTGCAGGTGTGGATGACATTAATTCAAAACTTCTCATAAATGTTAAACATGTGGTTGCCGCATACCTTACATTGTTATTTTCGCAGTCATTATCATCAAGCATTCTGCCAGCAGACTGGAAAGTAGGCAAGGTCGTTCCAGTCTACAAATCAGGTAACAGAGATTCTCCACTAAATTACCGTCCCATATCCTTAACAAGTATCCCCTGCAAAATCATGGAACATGTCATCTACTCCCATATCATCAACTTCTTGGACTCAATGCACTTTTTTCATCCTTCTCAACACGGGTTCCGAAGGGGTTATTCTTGTGAAACGCAGCTGGCCATTTTCATTCACGACTTACATTCTAACCTTGACTGCAACATTCAGACCGATGCTCTTTTCCTGGATTTCGCCAAAGCATTTGACACTGTCCCTCACAAACGCCTAATTCTTAAATTATCTCTGTTAAATCTAGATCCTAATGTACTTGCATGGATAACATCTTTCCTGACTAATCGTTCCCAATTTGTGTTTGTTAATAATCACTCATCTAACCGACTACCTGTAACCTCAGGTGTCCCGCAAGGGTCTGTCTTAGGGCCTCTACTCTTTTTAATTTACATTAACGACCTACCATTGCATGTATCATGTAACTTTCGTATGTTTGCCGATGACTGCGTAATCTACCGATCAGTAACCAACATTCATGACCAAACACTAATTCAGCATGATCTTAACAACATACAAACATGGTGTGATCGTTGGTTAATGAACTTAAATCCTAATAAATGTAAGCTTGTTTCTTTTTCTCGCCACCGTAACCCTTTTGAGTTTACCTATTCCATCACTAATGTTCCCATACAATCAGTTCAATCATTCAAATACCTCGGCATCACCTTGGCTCATGACCTGTCTTGGCGTCATCACACTACTAACATCATCTCGTTTGCTAATAAATCACTCGGGTTTCTCAGACGACACTTACGCCATACTCCGCCTCACGTCAAGACGCTTGCATACAAATCATTTATCAGGTCCAAACTCGAGTATGCATCTTCCATCTGGAGCCCTCATCAATCATACATCATAAGTGAACTCGAATCACTTCAAAATCGGGCTACCAGGTTCATTCATTCTGCATATTCGTACGATATCAGCATCTCATCTCTAAAGACGGAATCAGGTCTAGAAACCCTTGTTTCACGCCGACGGTGTGCCACCCTCTCTCTTTTTCATATGTTTTATTTCAGTTCACTGAATCATCCACCGTACATCACGCCCCCTCCGCACATATCCCATCGCACTGGTCATCCGTTACAAGTCGCATTACCACGTACCCGGACCACTGTATTCCAAGCCTCCTTTTTCGTAAGAGCAGCAAAAGACTGGAATGGCCTTCCTCACGCCATCTGTGCCATCACTAACCCATCTATGTTTGCAGAAGCCATTAAAAACACCGTTGTATAGTTCTCTTTTTTTTTGTTATGCACCACCCCTTATGTAATACCCCTACAGGGGGTCTTTAAGGAAATAAAAGTGAAGTGAAGTGAAGTGAAGTGAAGAACCTGTTAGCTCTTCTTCCCGGCGAAGTGTCCGACGCATTAACTTGCTTGTCTAGGGAAGCGTTTGAGAGCTATGACGAGGTTAAGGAAGTGCTCTTGAGACGGTACAAGTTGTCACCCGAGGCTTTCAGGCAAAGGTTCCGGTATGCTGAAAAGGGGAATGAGTCACACGTTGACTTCGCGTTTCGTCTTAAAGCCGATTTAATTGAATGGCTCAAGGGCGAAGGTGTTTATGATGATCGCGATAAAGATGTGGAATGCGTTGCATTGGAGCAATTCTACCGCTGCATCGAGGATAATGTCAGGCTTTGGCTGCAGGACAGACTTGGTGAAGTAAAGCTAAACAAGGCAGCAGAGTTAGCTGAGGAGTATTATACTCGCCGAAAGTTGCACAGCAGGGCAGTGCGCGTTGAAAAGGATGAGAGAAAAGAGGGCTTTTCAAAGAAACCTGATCAACGGAGACCCGTTCCGCACCGTAATTTCAAGAAGGACCCGTCTCTTACGAAGGACAGTGTAGGGGAAGGGCAAACAGAAGCGGAGAAATCGAGTGAGGTTTCTACCACACAGGCATTAGAACCGGAAAACAAACGGAAGCCGCTAATCTGCTACAACTGTAAAAAGGAAGGGCACATCGCGAGAAACTGTCAGGAAAAGTTTGCCTTCGCAACGATCCGAGAATCAGAAAAAAACATGCGGTTGTTGGAGCCGTATCTCCAAGAAATTAGGGTCAATGAGAAAACGTGCCGAGCACTTAGAGACTCAGCGGCAACCATGGACGTTGTCCATCCTTCATTGGTGTCTCCGGATGACTTCACAGGAGAATGCGCGTGGATCAGGCAGGTCGCCGAGGAGCAGAGTGTTCGCTTACCAATCGCCACCGTTGTCATTGAAGGCCCGTTCGGTAAGCTTTGCACCGAAGCAGCTGTGTCTGCCGCGCTGAACGATCGTTTTCCTTATCTTTTCTCCAACAACTCGGAGCAGCTTCTCAAAGAGCAGGGCAAATCGTTCTTCCCCAACTTAGCGTGCATGGCTCTCACGCGATCGCAAGCGCGGAAGCTATCGCGGCAGCTTGATCTGGTTCCATGCGGTGAACTCTCAAGTGACCTTGTCGGCGGGTCGACGGAACCCCAGAAAGGAAAGTTTCCGCATGAGTCATGGGAGCAGTCACGCGAGCGGCCCGTCGTCCACACGACCGGCGCGGTTTCCGGAGAAAGGGGAGACGACGTGGCGCCATTGAGTCAGAGCGAGAGGGTTGCAACGCTCTCGCCTGTAGCGGAAAGTTGGAGCGAGCTGCCGAGAGTTGATCGAGAGACGCTCATTGGAGAGCAACGTGAGGATTTCTCGATTGAAGCGCTAGTGGAAAGCCAAATTGAAGCGCGAGTGGAAAGCCAGAAAAACGCGGCAAAAGTGCTGTCGAAGGAGCACTACGAGAAATCGGGGAAGAAGCGCGCTTTTGAAGTTGATAATCAGGTAATGCGGCTGCAGCCACCCAAAAGGAACAAGCTTGAGGTTGATTGGGAAGGGCCCGCCAAAGTATTATCGAAGCCTTGCGATACAAATTATGAGGTGCAAGTAGGAAGGCGGCAGAACAAAATTTACAACTTGATGAAACCCAATGTTCAACATCAAGCGGTCGTAAATCAGCTGTTGAAGGCTTCAGTGGAAGAGGAAGCAGAAAATTTGAGTTCTAGTGAGGTGATCGAAGGGAGATCGAAAGTAATCCGGGAGCAGATAAACCTAGAGCCTAGCTTAAGTGAAGGAGGACCTGAGAAAGAGGACCTGAGAAAGATTGGTTCCGAGTTTGAAGACGTGTTTTCGGACTGCCCCGGAAACATGAGGGTGATCGAACACGATATCGAGCTAAGCGGTGAGGAGTCAATCAGTAGCAAGCCGTATCGTTGTTCCCCTGTGCAACGTCGCAAGTGTGAGCCGCTCTTGGTGCCGCATAGGTATCGTCGCCTAAAAGTGGCCGGTTACTGAGGTGGAGCATGTTGCTCCACAGCGCAACTTTGACGTTCGCTAAAAAAAAAAAAAAGGGAAAGGTAAACGCTAATGCAGGTGCATTGAGCAGTGCGTTCCAGCTAGTAACTTCTCAACCTTTCGGTTTCTGGCTGGCGATTCGGGGCAAAATTTTGACCTCATCACGACCTGGGCTGAGCACTCTCGTTCAGAGTGATCTCAAGGGGCCAACTTCATGTGGTATTCTAATTCGTTACGTTGTTGTACGTGGGAAAAAAAATTGAGTTGTCATTTTAAGAGTCTTTTGTCCCACATGTGCCTCTTGATGTAGAGGGAACGAAATTCCGATAGACACGTAGATAGGTATATGTTGTTCTATACTTTGTCTGGTGTTCTGTTGGGTGACCGAGGGCACTTGCTTGTGTCGTGTGTTGTCTGTTGTCGAACCGTTCTTAGCAAGTTGCAGAACCATCGACAAGTGCTGAAACCGAAGATGGTCGGAAGAGACGAGCGAAGTTGGCCAGCAAGTTGTGGCGACAAGCCCGTGGAGCTGGGATCCGTCGTCAAAATGGGATGTGTTCCCGGAACAGTCTGGAGCTGTAGTCTCCCCATGGCCCTGGAGGCGAACCTGGAGGGACCTGGCGAACGAGCGCACCTGACATCCGAGCCCCGTGGAAGCAGCTCGTCTTTCCGGTGCATTGTCTGGCGGCGGGGGTGCTGTTATGCCAGCGAGTCCTCGTCAAACGACCGTGCCTCTGAAAAAGGCAATCTGGGTCAAGGCCAGCCCGCAGTCTGCCTGGCGCGATCACCTCGACGGCGTGAACACGCGCGGCGCTCCTCTGGCCCACGTGCAGCGAGTCAGTTGCGCACGTGACAGCGAGCCGGCGTCCTCGTGTCAGGTGGTCTGACGCATGACGCGGCGGCCCCCATTGGCGGAATCTGCCCGGACGACCCGCGGCGCTTCTGATTGGACACTTTGGTTGGACCCGGTGTAAATAAAAGAAGCCCTGCGGCGCGTCGCGATCGGAGGTCCTAGGTGAGAGGCGTCCCCGTGTCGGAGTGCCGACATGTGTGTGAGTCAGCGGTCTTAGGCGAAAGACTGACCTATGTGTTAGAGAGAAGAGCTCGGCTCTTCGAGTCTCTGTCGGCCCCAGTGCCGAAATTGTAACGCCTCTGTATATATGCTGTACATAAACCTTCTTTAACTCACCGTCGTCTCGTCCGCTCGTCTTATCAGCTCTGCGCAGAAGCAGTCGCGAGCTGATAAACATACGCTACCAAACGGCTGGTGACCTTCCCGGCGGAGTTGAAAGCAGTGGCGCCTCCGGGGCCGTGTTGGCGTCGCCGTCTTTCGCAACAGTGGTGGCTTCGGCGGGATCGGTCCGCCGTCGTTCTCAACAGTGGAGGTCAGCGGCGGGATAGGCCCGGCGCTACGCAACACCGCGCAGGTGCTCTAGCTTCTTTTTTTTTCTTTCTTCAACTTCAGTATTATTTTTCGTACTCACTGGGACAAAATCAGTAAAATACTGCTGTAGGTTTGTTACTGACCGTTTGAAATGCGATAAAGAACTTCGAAAAAATGATCCATTTCCCAAATTGATCTGACAATTTACGGCCAGCGTCGTCTGCTATGTCAATGACACAAGTTTCAGTGGCTGAACGCGCTGCCTATGTAAATGGTAAAATAAACTTTACATGCAATTGTAACCCACTCGGTGCGTGCTCGGGACACACAAAAGCCGCCAGGCCTACGCGGAACTCTCAGCACGGTCAAGCGAAAGCTGGAACAGCGGCTTTTATGCCCTTTTTTTACACTCTTTGGGTAACCGCTGCAAGTATACTTGTAGGATACCCACTATACTATAGTCATTTTTGTGTAGCACTGTGCAAGTAGGGAAACATTCAGTATGTCACCCTTCATCAGAGAGACGTTGTAGCCGTTACCCACTTGCAAGTACTTTTGTGCAATTTTTGTATTCTGACGCTGACGACGATGAATAATTATGCGTAGCGCGATGGTAATGGGTGGTTACCGTTTGACGACCAACTCGTTACGCATTTCGTATAGTGTGACGCCTCGTTCTTGCTTTGCTGTTCTGAAGCGCTTTGTTGCACACATTATAGCAATTTATTTCCCAATATTAATCCAGACGAGGGCCAGTTTGCAACGGAGTTTGAAGCCCCGACGTCGGTCAGTGGTGTAGTACTATGCGGACACGCAGGGGACCCAGGTTTAAATGCCACTGTACCCATGGTGTTCATTTACTTGGTTTTTCTCGTTTCGCTAAATCATGGTTACGGACACCGGTGGCGGCATCGGACAACTACGGCATTCGTGACCCTTGTTGTAATCAGAACTGCTTTCACTGTAAAAAAAAAATATTTTTGCTCCAGGTTTTGTGTACAAGGTCACTCATTGTGAGTTTACAAGGGACTCATTGTGAGTTTACATCCAAAGATGGGTCTCGGTTCACACAAGAAAGAAATGCCCTCAGCAAGGTTACATTCAGCAAGATTGGCACGCATATCCTTACAAAGCACACTGCACGCGAGTTTTCCCCAATGTTTGAACCAGTGCAACACTCTTAGATATGGATGTAGTGGCAGCCTTCTTCAAGAAATATTAGAGGCGAACGCACAATATGTATACATGCACACGTTCACCTCATTGAAAGTAATAGCTATATGACATTTTACATGAGCGGAATCTTGTTTGCGGCACAATTTTAATTTATTTTCGTTGCGCCTATCAGCGTGAATATTTTCGGATTTTTACACGGTGTATTTTTTTCATTGTCATCGAGCCACATCGGGATAAACTTCTGATGATGTACAACAGTTAGCACGTACCACTGTTAACACAAAAGAGCCAATCTCGATCAAGAAACACGGTCTTGATATATAGTTAATGCACCACGTGGTAGCCGACCACGATGCTTTGCTCGTTTGTCTGCGCTAGGACGTGGCGATAGGAGTGGATTGTCGTGTTATAGATGACACTCTTTACAGTTACTGTTCAGCGTACGTGAGCTGGCTGTATTACTTTGTGAATTTCAATATATGAATGAACTAGCATGCTGTAAGGAGTGGCTTACTGTGGTGTATTAAGCGCAACAAACACGTGGATGGTGCAGATACACGCTAGACACAAGATGATCGCTTGCTTTATTTTTATCTCCTTCGTCCCCATGTTGTTGTTTTTCTTTTGCACTTCATAAGCACGAACCGTATACGACTAGGTCGGAGAGCAGTTCTTGCGGTGTGGTGTTTCAGCGAAAACACCCCTGACTGGCGCACGCCCATTCATTCATATGCAGTGTGGCACTCAAGTTCGGTAAGAAATCTATGCGTGCCTTCTTAACAAACGTGATTGAGTCAAATAGGACGTGTACTCGTGATTGTTGATAATTTTCGCATTGGTACATATATTCTAAATTCAACGTTTGCTCATTATGTTCATGCGTCAGTTGCAAATTAAAGCTGCGTTAATAGATTACCAATGTCACACTACGTGTATGTATCTGTTCTTTTACACGAAAGCTGCGCCTAAGTCCATTTTATTTGCGTCGATCCAGTTTCATCTTAATAATAAATCAGTCAGCTTAGCTTTCGTCTCTTCAGATAATATGAATAAAATAAAGAAAACATATATATTAACACAGTATTATGACTGCATTGCTCAAGATGCTAGCGGAAATGAAAGAACGCACGAGCACCTTCCACCTACATGCGAAGTGAGAAAGGAGGGTTTCCGCGCACACCGTCGTCCTCTCGATGTCTCCCCCTTTCCCTCTATATGGGGACAACACCGGTGACGTCATGAAATAAGTTTTCTATTTTTGATTCATTTCTAGTTGAATACCCGGCAACCACCTGTTGTAAAAGTGACGTTGCCACTTCCGGGTGCGAATACAAGGGCAGTATAGGGAGTTTCCGCCACCTGGTTACAATTCACCGTCGTAACTTTTTTGCATCTCTTCAATAGGAATCGGCTCACAAATTTCAAAACGGTCTAATCTATAACTGTAAACAAATGCCAAACCACAATTATGAACCGAGCCACAAGTGCGTTCAAAGCCGCAACCATGAAATTGAGGCAAATTTGTGTACTACCAATAATTTTTATAGTGTCTGTCTGAACGAGCGTCTCGACAGAGTTCCATGTTGCAAATATTGCATGAGAACTTCTACTGAAGGTGCAGCTGCGAAGTGCCCAATACACGGAAAATTGTGCCTTTAAAGGTGGCGAATCACCCGCTGCGCACTTTTTAAAGGGTGGGCCGCCTTGAGCTACCCGTTTCTTGCGCATTTCATACGCTTTGACAGATGGTGGATTCTGCCACGCAGTATGACACGTGAACCCTTACAGTACAAGCCATTTTTATAGCGTTTTCTAACATGGGAAACGAGGCCTTATAAATATACACTACCGTATTTACTCGCATAATCCTCGCACTTTTTTTTGCCGGAAAACCGATGAAAAGTTGGGGGGTGCGAGAATTACGTGGGGAAATCGTTCTACGAAAACGTACAGAGCGAAAAAAATTGCCCGCAGCTTCCCTCGGGGGAACACTGAGGAGGATGCGGAGCATATAATTGGTTAACGGGGTGTTAAAGTGCGACTTACTTGGGTCGATGGCTAAATTGGTTAACGTGGTTGTGAAATGGGGTGTTAAATTGCGACTTACTTGGGTCGATGGCTAAATTGGTTAACGTGGTTGTAGGAGGGGGTGTTAAATGAGTGAACACGTACACACGTATGCGAAAGGGCGGCGCTGGTCGAAGGGACGTCGATCATTGTGTTTGTGAATTCGTTGGAATTCATTTCACGCGACCTTGGACGTCGACGCGCCGTACAAACCAACCGACGAGCGGCAACTGAGCGAGCGAGCGCCGACCTTGAGTATATATACAGCGCGACGGCGCATGCACTGTCAGCTGTTGAATGTTCTCGAAGCGCGACGCCACATGCGCGTCCACTGGAGAATCAGGAGAACTGTAGATGTCGAACGCGGTGTGTAGAGGAGGAAGGGTGCACAGATGGTGGAGGAGTGAAGCGCGCGCGGTGTGTAGAGGAGGAAGGGATGCACAGATGGTGGAAGAGTGGGCGACGGCACGACGGCGCATGCGCGCGCGTCAGCTGTCGAATGTTTGAGAAGCGGTGCGGACGGCGCGGACGGCGCACTACAAGGCGCGAGTATAAGATGCTTCCGCATCTAAAAAAAACGAAGTGGCCGCAAATCGGGATTCTCACACCAGCAACTAACAGCAAGCTTTAAGAAGTACTAATTAAAACTTTCCTCAGCAATAAAAGCAGAGGTTCAACACAAGACAAGATTTAATTGAGACACAAAAAGTGAAAGCAAATAGTCGAGAAATAGAATACCATACGCAAAGCTTGCGGGCGTAGCGGTAGCGTTCGTCGCTCAACAGGAGCCCTCAAAAGGTAAGCGTGGGACGTCAGTATTGGGCTGATGGTTATTTAACAGAATTGTCCGCAGTTTGCTTCTTAAGAAATAAAGTTTACCACCAATCCCAGCTTTAGGCACACGGCAGGCCCAACGCGTCTTGGTGGCTTTCTGCAGTTTGTTTCCTCATCGTTTGTCTCAGGGTGTTCCACCTGTGGCTCGCGCACCTGTGTTCAACACCCTACAATCGTACAGTCATGCCGGACATCGTCTTATATTATTCATAGTGTAAAACGCACCCTCAACATGCACAACTGGCCCAACAGTAAATCTCTCACGACAAATTTGCTTACACAAAAATATTTATATGCTTATTTTTAAACTACAAATTTTTATTTATTTTGCACTGTCAAATTTTATCCTCGTTGCTACACTGAGAACTTTTGAAGTTTTTACTTATTTCTGCATGTGTCTGCATTTGTGTGTTTGTGAAGACTTGCCCGTGAGTTTGTTGAGTAGCCCACGCTTAAAAAATAACTTTTTTTATTAATGGTGTTTCCTCCCATACTTGTGTAACATCCTGATTAATTTGTTACTCCACTTATAAAATTCTCAAATTGTGATCTGTGGCGTGTAAAATATGCATAGATATAGGCGAACAGAACACTTATAGTGTCTCAGCAATTTCAGGAGCCATACTCATCTTGCCTCGAGCGATTCCAGACCCCAGCACCGCCCTTCTACCACAAGCTTCGCACGCACTGGATCGCCGTACTGGGCCTACTTCTCGCAGCCATCCGTTTAGTTGGCTCCCTGTCGAGTAGAAACGGCTGATTGCAATGTATAAGGGCGTATCTCCGTTCGCCTTGCTACCCATTGTTTACATCGTGGTGCGCTTCGTAGCAGACGCCCTAAGCAAGGTGGTAAGTATAATATTAGGTGTCCAGTGTTTGAACGCGCTTTTACTGCAGCTACTTAGGTTAAACGAAACGATAACGAAAAAGAATTGGCGGCGTATCTGCGTGCTTCGGTGGCAAAAGTACGTCGGCGGAAGACTATAGCCTTCATTGTGGAGATAGACAATAAACGTTTAATTGACGTTCTGCGCGAGAAATTCCGTAAGTAAGCGTTGTGTTAAAGCCCTTGAAACTTCGCAAAGTACACTGTAAACAGAAATATGCCGAGATGGGAAAATAAATGACCTCGTCCTCTGGCGCACGCCACGATGGGAGTTTTATAAACACCGTCCGGAGGGAGTAGAAAATTTACTCCCCATCAGTGGGGGGTTTTTGCAAGGTGTCAGGGGAGGGGGGGGGGGGTATTTACATCCATCGGAGAACTTTTTCAGGTCAGTATGGGAGTAAATTTTTTGCATCACAGAAGAAAAAAATGACGTCAGCAGCCGTACCATGCGCAAGCGCAACATACCAGGATTACATTCGAAGCACACAAGTTATTACAGCACGAACATGCTCACAACATTCACGTAATATTACAACACTCGCCACAGCTTGCCACCCGCAGTGCGCACCTGCCATTTAGTCACCGGGTATATATAGGCACCACATTGTGACCTTCCATGTAGCCCTGGAGAAACCTTTTTTTTTTGCTAAAAATAAGCAATAAACACGCACGGCGTAAACATGAAGTTGCGGTGATCTGATATAGGCACTTCAACACACTTGCCTTTTATCTCAAACCTGCCTGATATTTAATATTTTTTAACTATAGCGAAAAAAAAATTGCCCGCAGCTTCCCTCGGGGGAACACTGAGGAGGATGCGGAGCATATAATTGGTTAACGGGGTGTTAAAGTGCGACTTACTTGGGTCGATGGCTAAATTGGTTAACGTGGTTGTGAAATGGGGTGTTAAATTGCGACTTACTTGGGTCGATGGCTAAATTGGTTAACGTGGTTGTAGGAGGGGGTGTTAAATGAGTGAACACGTACACACGTATGCGAAAGGGCGGCGCTGGTCGAAGGGACGTCGATCATTGTGTTTGTGGATTCGTTGGAATTCATTTCACGTGACCTTGGACGTCGACGCGCCGTACAAACCAACCGACGAGCGGCAACTGAGCGAGCGAGCGCCGACCTTGAGTATATATACAGCGTGACTGCGCATGCACTGTCAGCTGTTGAATGTTCTCGAAGCGCGACGCCACATGCGCGTCCACTGGAGAATCAGGAAAATTGTAGATGTCGAACGCGGTGTGTAGAGGAGGAAGGGTGCACATATGGTGGAGGAGTGAAGCGCGCGCGGTGTGTAGAGGAGGAAGGGATGCGCAGATGGTGGAAGAGTGGGCGACGGCACGACGGCGCATGCGCGTGCGTCAGCTGTCGAATGTTCGAGAAGCGGTGCGGACGGCGCGGACGGCGCACTACAAGGCGCGAGTATAAGATGCTTCCGCATCTAAAAGTTTTATCAGTTGGCGCTCTGTCGTGCGGGCTGAATTTGCATTAACAGTACTGTTTGTGAATTCGTAAAATGCACTGAATCATACACAAAGCCCGCGTGGCCTTGAATGAACACATCAACGAGGCACATTCAGCAGCTCCAGCGATGAACCGAGGTAGACCGCCGCTACCACGTTGACGACTAAGCCTCACTCACGAGTACGGCACGCTGATTCGATGAATGATAACTGGCGATCACAAAGTGCTTGCTGATGTGCAGTTTACGTCTCGTTGTTTTTCCCATGCACAGAAATGGGTGTCCGCTATCCACGCAGTTTAAGCCACGTAGCGATAGACCTATACGAACGATACGGTTCGCAGTCGCTGTTCCCGTTGCTCACATGCATTGTATGGGCATGCATGCATGTCGTACGCTGTTTCTGTGTGTCTCCGCCTCGTTCGGCGCTCGCCTTCGAGTTAGTCGTTTGACAGTTCTAGTCGCAAGGTGTAGAAGTCTGTTGTTCATCCCAGCAGCGTTTATTTTTTTTTGTGAAACACATTTATTGCCTCACCGGTAGTCAGTGCTAGCTAGCTCGTAGAGCTCGCCGCGGCGGCCGGTGCGCAGTGCGAGCTCGATACGATGCCGGCTTGATACCTACGGCATAGCGAGGCCTTCTTACCGCTTGGATGTTATAAAATATCATCATCAAACGCCGGAAGAAGAAGAAAGAAAACTGCTGCCTTGAGCGAGCACACGCTACTTCACTTCTTCTAATAAACCGTCTTCGTTCGAAGCAGTCCCTGGTCTCGATCGTCTTAATAATGGTGCCGTGAACCAGGATACTACCTCCTCGCCGGCAAGAAAGGTCAACCTGCCACGGAGCAGCAGAGAAGAAAACGGCGGAGGAGCAGATGATCGACCTGCATCGAGCGACGAGACCATGGTGGACAGTACGAGCATCAGAACGAACGATTGACAAGTAAGGAGTCATTGTTAACCGCCTCAATATGAGCAAAGAAGTGATAACGAAGAAAAGGAAAGCGCTTCGCTCCCAGATCACGCGACTGATTAACGCAGCCCAGCAGCAAATTAATGATGAAGCTAACCGGGAGCAGCTGCTTACAACGTAGGCGCAGATTAAAGCAATAAGCGACAGTCTCAAGAGCGCGAACGAGCAAATGGAAAAGTTTCAAACAGAAGACAATGCCGAAGCTGAATTCGAAAGCGTCATAGAGTACGACATGAAATTAACGATGATCTTATCTGCAATAGAAATCAGACTTCGACAGCCTGAACAATCGTATTCAACCGATAGGACAAGGCAGGTGACGCCCTACAGTACGGGGCTAGAAGCAACGGAACTAGCTAAGCTACCAAAGCTTGAAATGATAAAGTTTGGGGGAAAAACTCTGGACTGGAACCACTTTTGGTCTCAGTACGAGTCGGCAGTTCACCTGAGACCGAACATGAGCAAGGGACAGAAGTTCAATTACTTGTTAGCATCACTAACCGGAAAAGCTGCGGCTGCTATTGAAGGACTTCAGTACTCGGCGGAGGAAAATTATGATAACGCAATCAAAATACTGCAAAAAGCGTTCGGCAATCGAGAACATTCCATTGAAATGCACATGAATGAGCTATTGAGTCTGGAGAAAGTGAGGTCTGTTCAAGGTACCGATGACTTAAATAGGCTAGTACAGAGAGTGCAAGTTAACATATTGGCACTCAAGTCACTAAAAGTGGAAACCGAGAGCTATGCGCCGATGTTGTTACCGATATTGAAAAGAGCAATTCCACCAGAATTATCAGTGCAGTTCAAGTCAAAAGAGGCTATGAGAAACAGCTCAGCTTCAGAAAACGGCGAGCAAAACAACGCCACGGAAAAAGCGTGCGAGTAAAAGCTGGACAGGCTTATGTTATTCTTAAGAGAGCAAGTGTCTTTTCGTGAAGAAACACAACGTGAACAAGAGAGGATAACTGCGAAACCAAGAGAGAACCGCGGACAGCTAGATGCGCACAACTTCAAGCTTCTATAGCTCAGCGGACAGAATATGCTTATTGTGCAAGCAGAAAACCTACGCAACCGAAAACTGTCGTAGGAACAATCCAATGGATGAAAAGAAAGCTATGCTTACTGAAAATAGAGCATGCTTCAGATGCACGCGACCAAACCGCACTGCACGCATTTGCAAGGCCCAAGTAAAATGCAAGCAATTCAAGGGACGACATGCCACGTCAGTGTGTAGAACGCTGATGCAGAAAACAAGGGCAGAGCTGGTCTCAACAGCACAAGCCGAAGCGACGACGTCTACGCTACACGCAACCGAAAATATCAAGCATAAGTTTGTGCTTTTGCAGACGGCTGTAGCGTGCGTAGAAGGAGAAACATGTGGCCAACATTGCCGTTTGTTATTAGACAGCGGAAGTCAACGTTCATTTATTGAAGCGGGATTAGCGAAAGAAATAGGTGCGAAGGTGTTGCGACAGGAAAGACCGACGATTGGTTCATTTGAAGGAGACGAAAAGGTCAAACTAATGAACGTGGTGCAAGTGACTGTAGGGTCACGAGAAACAAGCACGACAACAGTGATTGAAGCGTTACAAGTCGACGTCATCTCACACAGTTGTATACCCAATCCAACTAAGAAACTCAGCGAGAAAATGAAACTGCTAAATATGCAAGTGGCTGATCACAGGACCAAGACGACTGCATCAAATTCTGTAGAACTATTGATCGGCTCAGACTATTATTGGGAATTCTTTACTGGTAGAACTCAAAGAATCGAGGACAGACTGATGGCTGTAGAAACTATACTGGGATGGGTACTGCAAGGGCCGTCAGAGCAAAGCAAGACAAAAACTAACACATAATCAAGCAGTCTTGGTTCTGAAGGTCGAAGCTGCGGAGACAGAACTCCAGCAAGAGCTACAGAAGTTCTGGAGCCTGGAGTCAATGGGGATCACAAGAAATAGTTTGGATAACACCGGAAATGAAGTGGTTGAAGAATTCGAGCGCAAGATTGTACAACAAAACGGTCGCTATCAAGTCAGCTTGCCATAGAAACAGGACGTAAACTTGGAAAGCAACAAGGAAAATGCGATAAAAAGACTACAGCAACTGACTAAAAGGCTGCAAAAGATGAAGACATGCTGTATCACTACGACAAAGCTATATCAGAGTATATGGCATTAGGAGTCGCAGAGGAGGTCCAAGAGCCATCAGAACAGCCAAATGCACTTTGCTATACATGCCACATCATGCGATTATTAGAGAGGACCAAGCCACAACAAAGGTTCGAGTAGTGTTTGACGCCTCATCACATTCTAGAAAAGGCATGTCTCTAAATGAGAACCTAGAGGCAGGACCCAATTTGAATGAGGACATGCTATCGCTGCTCATTAATTTCCGAAAAGAAAAGGTGGCGTTAGTTGGAGATGTTGAAAAGGCATTTCTACAAATCTCTATACATGAAGAGGATAGAGATGCAATGAGATTTCTGTGGTGGAAGCATGACGCTGAAGGAAGGTTAATGAATGAAGTGCAAACATGGCGCATGACAAGAGTAACGTTCGGAACAACACCAAGCACGTTTATACTGGCAGCTACAATTAAACACCATTTGAAACAAGTGGAAGACCAGTTTCCTGATACGACAAGGACACTGCAGAAAGCGATCTACGTGGAAGATGTCATTTTGGGAGCAGCAACGCTTGATGAAGCAGTTAAGTTGTACAAAGCGGCAAAGCAAGTGTTCAAAGAGGCAGCGATGAATTTGAGAAAATGGACATCCAATGAAGAGCGATTAAACAAAATAATTGATGAAAACGAAAGAGACGATTCTCACATAGATATTCGATCTAGAGGATTTACAATGCTTCTGGGCTTGATATGGTAACACTCAAAGGACATAATTTGCTTCCCTATGAAAAAGTGGGATTTATTAACAGATACAACGCACTTGACAAAAAGGGCTGTGTTACGAACCACAGCGAAGATATTTGACCCACTCGGTTTGTTGTCGCCATTCACAGTACGCGCGAAAATAGGACTGCAGAGACTGTGGAAAACGAACGTCACGTGGGACGACCAGCTCCCTAAAGATGAATGCGACAAATGGAAGAACCATATGTCTGAAGCGGAGGACTTTCGAGTTCTAGAAATTCCAGAATGCTACGCAAGCAAGAATCAACCAGTACAAGCATACAAGCTGCATGTATTTGCCGACGGGAGCCCATTAGCATACGGAGCGGCAGCATACTTGATAGCAGTATACCACGATGGAAGCAAAAAATCAAGGCTGGTAACAGCACAAAGCAGCGTAGCTTCAATTAAAGAGCTGACATTGGTGCGACTTGAACTGATGGCAGCGGTGGTAGCATCAAGATTATGCGACTACATCAAAGGTCACTTCAACGAAAGTTTTCAGGAAATACACTGTTGGATGGACTCGATGATTGTGCTGCACTGGATCAAGGGAACAAGCAAAAGAGATCCGTTTGTTGCCAACAGAATCGCAGAAATTAGAGAAAAAACACTTCAAGCAAGCTGGTCATTCGTTCAAAGTGACGACAAACCTGCTGACCTGCTTACACGAGGAATAAGCGCAAAGGCACTGATAACGTCAAAGTTATGGTGGAACGGTTCCGAATGAATAACATCACTGGAAAAGAACTTAGTAAGCATATTTGGCACAAATACAGACGTGGAAGACCAGCATAAAACACAATGTCACCAATGCATGGGAAGAGCCGAAATTGCGCCAATCTTGAAAATCGAAAGGTATTCATCATATGGACGGCTTATAAGATTGACAGCATGGGTGTTCAGATTCATAAACAACACAAGAAAGGAAAATCACAAAAGGCCGTTGACAGGAAAACAGGTAACAAATGCAGAGAAATACTGGATAAGACAGACCCAAATATCACTGAGACAAACAAAGGGTGAGGCCTATTCAAACAATCGATCATTTGAAATTAATGGACATGAAGTCTACCTTGATGACGATGGAATCATCAGACAAAAAGGACGATTGCAGTGCAGCCAAGAATTCAACAAGCACGTAATAGTAATTCCAAAGGATGAGCATTTCACCGAACTGCTAATACGTCACGTGCATAAAATAGTATCACACGGAGGAGTTCAAGTGACGCTAGCGCAACTTCGAACTAAGTTCTGGATATTGCCGGGTAGACAAGCAGTGAAAAGAGTTCTAAACAAATGTGTCGTCTGCAAGAGGCATAACTCCAGACCGGCGACTCAAGACATACCTCCACTTCCGGCAGACAGAGTCACTGAAGCAGAGCCATTCAAAGTTACCGGAGTTGACTTCACAGGACCTCTTTACGCAAAGGACAAGTACCAGATTGTGAAGCAATATGTACTGATATTCACCTGCGCGGTAACAATAGGAGTACACTTTGAAGTTACCAACGATTAGTCATCGTCGAGTTTTCTACAAGCATTCCGACGATTTGCAGCTCGACGGGGAATACCAGCAGTAATATACTCGGACAACGCCAAAACATTTATAAAAGCTGGAAAGAAAATCAACAGAATGCTCGAAACAATTAAAAACAAGGTCTTAAAGAATTACTGCAGTGGCAAACAAACTCAATGGAAAACGATAGCCGAGTGCGCGCCATGGTGGGGAGGATTTTACAAGCGCCTCATAAGAAGCTTGAAGACGTCGATGCGAAAAATAATATCGAAAAGCACAGCTTCAGTAGAGGAGCTACGCACTATTGTAGCAGAAGTTGAAGGAACACTCAACAATCGACCATTGACTTACGCATATGGAGAACCTGACGAGCCATTGCCACTAACGCCGGCAGACATCATAGGTGGACGGCGACAGCTTCAAGACGGACAAACAAGACTGTACAACGGTGACATTGAAGACGCATGGCGACGCAGATGCAAACTCGTGCATTCTTGGTGGAAAAGATGGCATCAAGAATATATCAAGGAAATAGGAGCTACGGTCAAAGCCAAGACACGGCAAGCAAAACCACTCTCACAATGTGACATCGTGTTGGTTGAGGACAAGGCTCCAAGAACGTTTTGGAAAATGGGCCGGATTAAAAAACTCTACCCTGGGCGAGACGGAATAACAAGATCTTGTCTCCTTCACAAAGGCAAAAAAGAGCTTCTAAGAAGATCGGTGAACTACATATACCCAATGGAAGGTTGTTTCAAATAGCCCGCGAGAGCTTATCACATTTCAACTTGGGCGGGCGGGAGCCTATAAAATATTGCCACGTTCCATTTCCCAAGTTTTTGTTATCGTCCCAAAACACCACACGATTCTCAGCGCAAACCGCGCCTGCAGTTTTCGAGAGGGTTCCGGACTGTAGTAGATCATTTCGATAAGATCACGCCCACTGTGCGAATGGTACAGATTGTTCTGGAACGTACGCCGCCGCCAGCAATAGCGCTAGAACATTCGACGGCGGGAGTATAAATGCCGACGCGCTTCGCCGCTTGTATTATTGTTGTATCGTAATTTATTCATTGTACTTTCTTGCATTATTATTGTACCTTCATCTTTAGTTAAAGCATCGAGACGATGCCTTTTTCAGAGGGGGGCAATGCCACGTTCCATTTCCCAAGTTTTTGTTATCGTCCCAAAACACCACAGCACAGCACCTCCACCAAATGTCACGGGGTCGTGACGTGGCCGAAGACAGGAGACTTCTTGTTGGGATTTAACTGTTTATTTGGGCGAACCTGTGCCCGGTAAACAGAAAGTCCAATTACAGCAGCAGTCTCGCACAGATAGCAGTCTCAGACTGATAGCGGCGAACGGAGCGTCGGCCTTCGATCAACAACTGACAAGCGGCGAAGCGCGTCGGCATTTATACTCCCGCCGTCGAATGTTCTAGCGCTATTTCTGGCGGCGGCGTACGTTCCAGAACAATCTGTACCATTCGCACAGTGGGCGTGATCTTATCGAAATGATCTACTACAGTCCGGAACCCTCTCGAAAACTGCAGGCGCGGTTTGCGCTGAGAATCGTGTGGTGTTTTGGGACGATAACAAAAACTTGGGAAATGGAACGTGGCAATATCATCATCAAACGCCAGAAGAAGAAGAAAGAAGACTGCTGCCTGGAGCGAGCGCGCGCTACTTCACTACTTCTAATAAACCGTATTCGTTCGAAGCAGTCCCTGGTCTCGATCGTCTTAATAGATGTTGCAGCCGGTGAAATACCGGTGACACTTCGAGAAGCAACTATCGGCGGAGACGGGGTGAGCGCAACGCCAGCGCAATTCTCACACCGGTTGCCGGCCAGCCTGCCGTAGTCGAGCGAAGCCTACTTCAGACCGCTTCGAAGTTTTTGACAGTGAAACTCCAGGAGCAGCCACTGACGATCGTAACAGCTTACTTTTGCTACCATCAAATTATTCTTCGAATTTTTTGTTACTCGGCCCTTTGAAGCGCGGCATTCGCGGTGTTTCGTTGATGAATTCGAGCGATGTGCAGCATGGTTTAACGGTGCGAAATATTGTCACGTAAGAGTGAGGGTAGCCCAAAGACAGGAGACCGGGAGGCTCGTAGAAATAGGAGATCCGTTTATTTGGCGGACTTGCGCCCACTAAAGGAAAGCAGACACATCGGCTTAGCGAGTGGCGAACAGCGTGTTCGACGGCCGTCGGTGAACAGAATGTCCCGCTGGATTGCAAGGTGCGTTTGCCATCCGAGATACAGTCGCCGTAGCATCTGGCGCTATCTCGTTATCAACGAATGGTCGACGTGCGGGCCACAATCTTCGCAGATGAATGGCGGTGCATCCTGGACCACGATAAGGCCACGTGCCGGCGGTATCGGCATGCGCAACAGTATCCGCAATACGCTTCGCGGCAATATATTGAAATGTTCACAGTAAATACCAACCGTTCATTGCAATTCTTCGCTGCACTTATAATTTCGTTGCCTGTTGACAGATGCTCGCACCGTTAGCCACACAAAGCACCTGTGTTTCACACCGACGTGCAAACATAAGCCCCCCCCCCCCACACACACGCGCGCGCTTTTATTTTTTGCAAGTCTTTGCGATGTGTGCTATCACTCCTTTTACTAGACACCTTTTGTCAAGCTTCCAGGTGATAGTATAGCTACCACCTTTTATGACGACCAAATATCACTTGACAGTTGCTTGGCTCTATACGTTATGGCACAAGCCGAATGTTGCGTAAGCTCTTGCTTATTTTTCTTTTAGTGAAACATGTGTGTCGTGAGATTTAGCCAATTTTTGTAATAATAATAATAATAATAATAATAATAATAATAATAATAATAATAATAATAATAATAATAATAATAATATCAAGTTTTGCACCAATAAGAGTTTTGCACCATCAGGGGTGCAACCGACTATGATGACCTGCTGAACATGGGCTGCCAGGCTACCGAATACCGGAGACCTCTTGGCTTGCCTGTGCAGCGTCTATTCCAAAGACGGCGGGGTTTCCTTAGACGCTTTCGTGAAGGTTTGCGCCGTGGTCGGAAGCGTGTGCCCCTGAAGGAGATTCAACTCAGCACCACTCGAAAGGTCCATTTCAGGACCACCCTATTTTTTCATTGGCTGACATCACTGTCACTATCCTTCTCCGTGTAACCCTCACACTATACTTCATACTATACACTTAGCTTCGGAACAATTAATTCACTTGCAGCCTAAAAGCCAAATCTTGGCCCTTCATTACAGTGTCCAACAATGCATACGAAATAGCAGTATTTCAAAGTTGAGTCTTGCTTGCGACACTTATCTGATTTATTCATAATAGCTTATGTTACCATGTAGCCACTGTGTGTGTGTTTTCACAACACTGACGAAATTCGCTCTTAACATACGGGTTTCGGCGCATCAGCAGGAAAACACCGCGGCACACTCGCGAGGAGCTGTAGCTGGCGAAAAACTTTATGCTTTCATAGTTTAGCTTCGTTGCTAACAGACAAAAACTTTGGGAAATTGCTTGTTTTCGCGGCCCTGGCAACTGGAACTTAGTGTTTATTGTGGAGCGTAAGCAAGGTGCATCAAAATATCGTCATTCTGAACTGGCCTACCAAAAAATCTACCTATAACAGTATCTGGTACGGTGGCCGTATCCCTTTAGGTATAAGTGCGGCTCTCGCATGCAAATACAATGGCTGCGTTAACGCAGGAGGGCACTCGCTTCACCGAACCAGGACTGCATGTCTCTCAGCACCTGCTAATCTGACAATGCATGACGCCCGATATTATCTTGGCTACAGTAATTCACTTTTCAACTTCTATGAGGCCAAAATGTTCTTAAATCGCAGGACATTGTCCAAAGTGAGGTTTCTGAATTGTTTTTCTACTTCCGATAGCCTAAAGGGGTACCGTTCGAAAAAAAATGGTCTCATCTTATTTACAGCAATTTATTCATGGAGAGATCCAATTCATAACATGGCACATCGTTTCATAACACGTGCGAATCGGGGAACAATTATAACCACTTCATTGCGGGCATTTTCGGTTTGAGGGAGCTCTAAAAACAACCCCTTTCCCGCTTGAGTGTTGTTTATTGCCACTGAGCTTTTACAACAGTCGACATCGTCACTAAGGAGAAGTGTGGCGCACTTCCGCTTGGTTTTATCGAAGAGTTCGTTCGAACAGTTAACGGAAGAGCGTTGTCACGAAACGGAATTTCCCGGCACGTGCGTGGCTGCCATGAAAATAAACGACGCACATGACAAGCTACCGACTTCAACGTTACGGAACCCTTGTGTCTTGTCACCCTTTTTCCAAGAACAGCTTGAAAGTTCACAGCGCTGCTCAGAGAAGGGGACAGAAATGAAGCTTAACGAATAATTGCATGCCCCCCGGCACGTGCGTACTGAATCGTCATAAGTTCGGTAAATGTTAGGAGAGTAGGGTTTGCAGCTTTTATAGAATGGTGTGTATACTAAAGTTAGGATGAAAAGAAAAAGAAGCACATGCAAAATGACAGGTCTAGGTTCCAAACTAACAAGTAATATTTTTACGCGATCAGTGAGACCTTGCTAACAGTGCAGAATGCTGTAACAAACTGCGTTTCTACTGCGAGTTTTACACCCAGACATAAACATGGCCTTGTCCTCAGGCAAAATAATGACCTAATATGTATATTTATATTTTAAACATCCACCAACCGCCTACATTTTTTATTCATTTATACGCTATATCATTGTCCCTTAGTACTGCTGTCCCTCTAACGAAAAATTTCAATTCTGGGAGGTATACCAAAATATAGCTTTTAAATACTGAGAATATATCATGTGAGGCCTGAAAGCGGTCTTGCATACCTTCGAATAACAAGAGCAAAGCAGGTCTGTCGAGCGTTCTGCTCGTACAGCGTACCTTCGAATAACAAGAGCAAAGCAGGTCTGTTGAGCGTTCTGCTCGTCTAGGCACTCAAAGTGGAGATGAAGAAGCACAAAAATCCTGGTCCGTCATGTAATTCAGGGGGCTCTAAAAGTTCGCAAATAACACATTTTTATTTCTTTCATTGCTCAGTTGCTTCCCACGTGGTTCAGCATGCAGGCACTCCATG
Organism: Rhipicephalus microplus; assembly: GCF_043290135.1. Lineage (NCBI taxonomy): Eukaryota > Metazoa > Arthropoda > Arachnida > Ixodida > Ixodidae > Rhipicephalus > Rhipicephalus microplus. The sequence continues at coordinate 112,834,796 of NC_134706.1, read as the reverse complement.
TGAAGTGGGCATCCTTCGCGAAAAGTATTCGATCATTCTTCGTCGAGATGGCGTTAACTGAAGAAGGAATGTCCGCCAATTTTCAAGGCATTTACTGTGGAAGTTGAGAAGCGTGGGTGAGTTCCTTTACTTTTAGGCAGGTACCATAGAACCCAATACAGACTAGACAAGATAAACAGGTGTCAAACCTCTCTTTCTATAGGCTCATTATTTTTGATTTTTCCCTACAGTAATATGCACCAGCACAAGAAAAGGTCGCTGCCATTTCCTCTGGTAAGTTCCGCATATCATAATTGCAAGTTACGCTGTTGTCGTTCAGTATCTTTGCTCGGTTTTGATGAATACACTAAATAGAATGCCTCTGCCCAAAATTCTCTATTCTTTCTCCTCGAACAAGATCGCCTCCGTCAAACATGCTTGGATCCAAAACAAAAAGCCGATGCCTCAAGAAAAGCACTACCACACCTGCACTAGATTTTTTTTGTGTGGACATACAAAAATACCCAGGCACACAGCGGCTAGAGGGAGAGCGCAACATGGCCCCGTCGCGGTGGTCTAGTGGCTAAGGTACTCGGCTGCTGACCCGCAGGTCGCGGGTTCGAATACCGGCTGCATTTCCGATGGAGGCAGAAAAGTTGTAGACCCGTGTGCTCAGATTCGGGTGCACGGTAAGGAACCCCAGGTGGTCGAAATTTCCGGAGTCCTCCACTATGGCGTCTCTCATAGTCATATGGTGGTTTCGGGACGTTAAACCCCACAAATCAATCGAGAGCGCAACGTGGCAACTGCCACCTTGAAGAGAACAGCATCTGCAGGCTCTGCGCCATGCTCCAAACCGGGCTGCAGAAATTAGGCGCCCTTTTCTTCTAACCACTACCACAGCAGGTGCCTACAACTGCCACCGGACGTTTCAAGGTGAGTTTCGCTGTTCCAGTGAGGGCGAAACAAAATTTTCGATAAGAAAGCAGAAGCGCTTACACCCCTCTGATCGCCGTCGTTAATGATGACGTCAGTCGGATGGGGACTTCAATATGAGTTGTGATTACGGCGCTTGAGCTCCATTTCAGCTCTAAGTTCTGGAATGACGTAGCACCGCCTCTATCTTAAGAGATGCCAACATTTCAACACCTAAAAGCGGCATTCGCTGTGATGAGAGATCATCACATATTTGAACACACCGCTTGTTGGTGCCATGTAAATATTTAGCTATATTTGATAAATTATATCTACGAAAGTCGCGTCTTATTTTAAGCTAGCTAAAATTCCACCTCATTTCTCATAGTAGGATTATTTATTCCGATAGTCTGGTGGGTACGCTTCACGGCTGCTGCGCCAAAAGTCACGGGTTCGATTCCTGCGTGGCAGTCACATTTCGAAGATGGCGAAAAGGCAGAGGCTTGTGCAGTGTGCAATATCAGTCTCGCGTTAAAGAACAACAATTGGTCGGAATCGCCTTTGCCCCTCGCTCCGGCGTCTTGCGTGATATCTTGGTTTCGGCATGCTAACTTTCACATATTAACAATAATTTGTCATGGACTTTGATCCTTGCGCGTTCGCCAACAAAATTACGAAAGAGTTCTCATTCCATCGAGCACTTAAGTAAATAATCACAAATATACAAGCACCTCAATAATAAGGGAGTCGAGCAACACTGACTTACATGAGAGTGGCGAGGTTAGAAAAAACCTGCATGTCCGACTTCTGTTGCAAGTTACTTTTCTTCAAGTGTACGCACGCATGCAATCAAGACGTATAAACTTTCTTCAACATGACACTTTCCACTTTATGCGGTGCATCACGTGACCGACGCCATCACAGAATGGCAGTGGCCGGAGCTATGTTGGCTACCGACGGATTGTGGGTGTTGTTTTCCGCAAAGTTTCATCTGTAACTGAAGAAGTGCAAATGAATGCGTCACTCATTACTCCGAAAAAATAAAAATTGAACCCGTTATGGCGCTATGTTATCGAAAATAAGGTAACGGTTTACTGTTTTTGAACTAAACAATCGTAAACTTTTGGTCAATATGTGTTTGTTACATAAACTCACAGTTCCATATTTTTATATCTCAAAGTGATATTTCATAAAAAAACTTTCAAAGCAAAAAAGGACTGTATTCAAATGCGCATTTAACGACCCATAATTAATGCCATTCGCACGGTGTTAAACAGCATGCACACAACGTCAACCAGAAGTGCACTTCAAGTACTGGACGCTCCGAGTCCAGTACTGGCGGCTCTTGAGTAGATAATGGCCCACCAGCCACTGTCTTTCAGGGAAGAGGTCAAAAAAGCAACAATTTTTCAGTGGAATGCACGGGGACTGAAATCACGCATTGCAGATTTCCGTCGGTTCATTTCCACAAATATGTTTCCTATCATCGTCATCTGCGAGCCAAATTTATCGAGCGCTATCAGACTCTCCGGATACGAATCATTTATGTCGGCTTGTTATAGTGGAAACAGCAAGGTCCTGCTGTTTATTCGACGTGACCTGACCTACATTTTTCGGTCTGTACCACCTGAACACGATAACCAATATATATGCTTAACAGTGAAGAAAAAGGGTCTTATTGTCACTGTTGTCGGTGCATACCTGTCGCCATCAAGTAGATTTGACCACAGAAGACGAACACATCCTAACATTCACTCCTGGCCCGTGGGTGATCATCGGAAACTTCAACGCGCGCCATACGCTATGGGGGAGCCAGAAGATCAGCGCAAAGGGTAGAAGTCTGATATCGTTTGCTTCAGACAACGATCTGTGCTTGTTAAATGAAGGCAGCCCAACATTTTCACGTGGCCCTGGATACAGCAGTTGCCTTGATTTGGCTTTTGTTTCTCGAGGTCTCGTCAGATGTGCCGGATGGTTTGCGGACATAGAAACACATGGGAGCAACCACATTCCCACATATGTCAAGATCAGAGGATTATCACCTTGCAAGGTACGCGAAACTATCCAAAGAGTGGAGTGGACCGAGTTTGAATCTCTCATGGAAGAACGCTGTCAAGAGAACACCTCATTTGACTTAGAAGAGGTGATCAAGTCCACAGTGCAAGACACAGTGTGCACCCTCACATGCTCTTTGAGAGTAACCGAATTTGATGTGGAATTAGAATGACTTCGGGCTCTCCGACAGCGTGCGGAACGAAGGTACCGACGCACAAAAGCAATCGACGATTTACGAATCACTAGACGAATTCAGAAGAAGATACAACGCCGCATAGACAAGCTAGAGTCACAACGTTGGGCAGCCTTCTGCGCGTCGTTAGATCCTTGCAAGCCTTTATCACACTTGTGGAGGACAATAAGAGGGCTCTGCACAGCTCCCATTCAGCGCTCTCCATTCAAAGCTCTAGCCCTCTCTCAACAGAGATCGGAGGTCGACGTGGCAGGAGAGTCCTGTGCCAACTTATCTGGTCAACTCACAGATCCCAACATCTCCACGCTCTCACGTGGTGGCACGACATCACACGATCACCACATGGACCAATTTTTTTCTATTCATGAGCTTCAAGTGACGCTTGCTTTGTGTAGACGGACATCAGCACCCGGGCCTGATGGAATATTATACAGAGCACTGTGTCACCTTGGTGAGTGTGCGAGGAGTGCCCTCCTCGAGATATACAACGATTCGTGGCGAGAGGGCACCCTCCCAGTTAACTGGAAGACCAGCCGTTTGGTTCCATTACTGAAGCCTGGCAAGTCACCATTGGTGCACACATCACACCGCCCGATCACACTGCCTAGTTTCTTGGGCAAAGTGATGGAGAGGATGGTACTTGGACGGCTAGAATGGTTTCTGGAGCATCACAACATCTACCCGGACGCTATGACGGGATTTCGCCGTGGCCGGTCATCAATTGATAGCGTCATAGACCTGGTCAGCTACGTGCAACACGAAAAAGGCCATAAGCGTCTCTGCGCTTCTTTATTTCTTGATGTTAAAGGGGCGTACGATAACGTCACACATGAAGCTGTCCTCACCGCTCTGAAGGAGGTAGGAGTGGGTGGTCGGATGTTTCAGTGGCTGCGCAGCTATCTCTCTGAGCGAACCTTTTTCGTGAGAACCGAGGATGGTGACACTTCGCTACATTAAGCCACCATGGTGTTCCCCAGGGTGGCATACTTAGCCCTGTACTATTCAACCTGACGCTAATACCTCTCAATGAGCATCTGCCAAGTACTGACAGATTGTCAATGTACGCGGACGACATCTGCGTTTAGACGTCTGATTTAAAACGTCTACAGCTGCGAGCGCGAATTCAGAGAGCTGCCACTCAAGTTGCTATTTACCTCCGTCAACTTGGTCTGGAAATTTTTTCTAAGAAATGTGCACTTGTGGCATTTACGCGCAAACCAATGCAGAACTACAGCGTTCTGATAAACAGCGAAATGATACGTCACCTCCGATCATACAAGTTCCTAGGTGTTATAATTTACAGAGACCTCTCATGGAGCTCACATGTATCATACATGAAAAGGCGATTGATAGGCATCTGTCATTTGTTCAAGTTCTTCGCTGGAAAGAACTGGGGAATCTCCACAACTGCTATGTTGCGACTATACAGGATTCTTTTCCTTGGATTTCTTCGGTACAGCCTACCTGTGTTAACCGAAGCAATTAAAACAAGCATACGAATGCTTCAAAGTGTCCACGCTCAAGGACTCCGGATATGTTTAGGCTTGCCCCAAAGTGCGTCAACAGCGGCAACTATCGCCATCACAAGGGACAACCTCATCAAGACCCACATTAATGTGGAAGAGCTGAAGACACATATACGACACCATGCTCTGACTCCTCGACATCACCTAGCCTCTCTACCAGTAGTGCCACCATGCACTTCTTACTGCAAAACAGTGACCGCACATGGTGAGTCGACCCCAACTTCGTTCTCTCCTGCCGATAGACCTGTGACTCCGCCATGGCGCCTCGCTCAACCAATGATTAATATTAACATACCTAGCGTCCAGAAAAAGGCCAATTTGTCGTCACCGGCTCTTAAACAGCTCACACTACTTCTCTTGTATGAGAAATACCAAGACTCCACACATATATACACTGGCGGATCGGTTCAGCCGGACAGCTCTACAGGAGCAGTAGTGATACCAAGGTTGGTCACGACAATTAAATTCAAGACATCTCACGCAACAACATCAACGGCAGCAGAATTGGCAGCACTTCGTGCCGCGTTGCATTTTGTAGTTGATCAACCTACACGCAAGTGGAGTATTTTTTGCGACTCGAAGGCGGCACTGCAGTCTCTACTATCAGCCTTACGCCGTGGACCACACGAGCAGCTGGTACTAGAGATAGCAGAGGTTATACACCAACTGACTGAGAAAGGGCACCAAATTACATTTCAGTGGTTGCCCAATCACTGCGGAATCATCGGCAACGAACAGGTCGATCAAGCTGCCCACTCAGCCCACACAGAAGATCATAAACTACGACTACCACTTTCTAGGACAGATGCTGCACGAAAGCTCCGCAGGCTTGCTCGCCAGCAAACCACATCACAATGGAATCAGCCACACTTCAAGCATGCCCGACTGTACTCGCTTGACCCTACGCTAAGTCTTCAAGTCCCGTCGAGGCTTTACCGAGCAGACCAGATCCTGTTATGTAGGCTGTGGTTGGGCGTTGCGTTTATCAACGCCAATGCTTTCCGCATCGGGATGGCCGACACCGCCGCCTGTGGCCACTGTGGCAAAGAGGAAACAATCAAACATATTCTTTATGACTGCCTAGCGTATAGTAAACAACGACTATGCCTTCGCAAGGAACTCAACAAATTAGATGATCAACCTCTGTCGGAGCAGGAAATTCTGCAGTATCGACAGGACGCGACTTCACAGAAGAGGGCCCTGAAAGCGCTACTACACTTTTTGCGATTGACCGGCCCTACTGAACGGTTGTAGCTAGGATGCCCTTCCTGTGTGTGTTTTCGTTTTCTTATGATTGCGCGTGCGTTTTTTTCTCTATCTACCCCCTTTCTCTGGCCCCTACTTCCCCGCCCCCAGCGTAGGGCAGCAAACCAGATGCCAATGCCTGGTTAACCTCCCGGCCTTTCCTTTCTCACTCTCTCTCTCTCTAACGAGTACTGTTTGTGCAAATGTGCTGGACCTTAGCAATAATGAAGGGGCTTGTTACATGTGATTGTTTGCGATTATGGCACATGGTAAAGCCAATCTTCTCAATGAGACTTCTTACACAACATCAGAATCAATCAGCCAAGCTAGCTATATGCAAAGCATTTCTAGACTCTAAATAAAATGCACCGTTCGCCTTTTTCTGAGTACGAAGAACTCCTCCTGTGAAGATAGTGGTAATCAACTCTGGTCGGCTCTGAAATTGCCCGTCTCGATACAACAGCCAATTGTGAAGGCCTGTATTGGCGTTCATTTTTTAGGGAAGGGGGGTAGGGGGACTTTTTTGCTTTTGTGACACAAGATGCCCCTTGGTCTTCACCAGTCCTCTCGTTTTGGCCACCAAAACATATGGCGCGTGCTTCAACGACGCAAGTGCTCATGCGCGGAATTCCCACTCAAAAAAGGGCTATTTCGAGACACGCTGAAGAAATTCGTTACTGCTCAATCAAAAAAAAAAAACATATATGCATAAACATTTCCTGTTACCTTTAGCCTGCGTAATTACGCAATACGTTTGGACCACGGTGTTAGAATAGGTTAGGTGGAGCGACGCTCGGCCTCCGCCGCGCAGCCTCCCCGCCGAACATTGAGACGCGTTTCGCATTTTTTCCGACAGGCAGCGCTAGGTGTATCGAGGCTTCAGGTCAGCCGCTTCAACGGGGGCCGCGTCGCTTACAAAGCTGCATTTGCGACAATTCTTCAACTGCTGGCCGTTCATTTTTTATCAGGGTAACCACACAAATCACTCTGATTTGAAAGTAAATCATCAAGAAAAGTCAGGAAAACATCAAGAAAATTCAGTGGTGGTAGTCAACAGATGGAAACACACAGGAAATATAGCTGCTTTGAACATGGATAATGAGTGTGCAGGGGAACACGAATTTCAAAAATATTTTAGCTCGTGCACAAATAATTCCACTGTGGCGAATTGGGTGAGGCCGCCGTGACGAACTGGCTTAGTAATCACTGGGTTAGCAGCCGAGCACCTTAGCAAGTGATCCACCATGGCGGACCTGAACTGGGTTAGTAAAATAGAAAAAGATATTCACTGAAAAAGAAAGCGCTGTTGTGTGTGTAGGGGGGCGAGGCTGACGTTTCACTAAATGATGGTTGTCAGAAAGAAGGAACACTCTTGACATTGGTAGGTTAGAAATTGCTCTCATGGGCTGTCGTTGTGCATGCCCCATATCAAATTATGCTTCGCACGTGTAAACTTAAGTTTACACGCGCTGGCTAGCGCGTGGTAATGAAGGTTGACGTACGTTTAACGACCAATCCATCATGGCTCACCATGTGCCATTCCGATTGTGCCTTTCGTTATTCGTCACAGACATGCTGTTTAGATTGATGATGATTTGTGGGGTTTAACGTCCCAAAACCACTATATGATTATGAGAGACGCCATAGTGGAGGACTCCAAAAATTTAGACCACCTGGGGTTCTTCAACGTGCACCCAAATCTGAGTACACGGGCCTACAACATTTCCGCCTCCATCGGAAATGCAGCCGCCACAGCCGGGATTTGATCCAACGATCTTCGGGTCAGCAGCCGAGTACCTTAGCCACTAGACCACCGTGGCGGGGATTCTGTTCAGATTTTGTGCCCTGCTGTGGGTGCACAAACGTGAAATGGTCGTGCTCGTTTTTTTTCAGCTTGCTAACCATTTGCTTCCCAGTTTCTTCTTTCGGGAACGAAAGTAGAGAGTGACACCATATTCCGTGACGTCACTGCCTGAGCCGTTAAAATTAACTCGCCGAATCAGACGAGGCCCCATTCGTGCACATACGTTCGCCAGTCGAAACGCCTGCCACCCAAATGCTAGCCTATTTGAAATAGCTTATCCTTGTTCATCAAGTCCTTATTTACACAACTTATAATGTCCAGATGGGCAAGAAGTGCTTTCCCTTACGGAAACGCCATACATGGCCCATATATAAGTTATATCTGGCCATATATAAGCATATATGGTAGCATATGTGGCCATATATAAGCATATATGGCAGCATATGTGGCCAGATATAAGCATATGTGGATGTATATCTGGCGGAGTCGGTTCATGTATGGGGTTATATACGGCCATATATGACGCGGTTGGCCCATATAAGGAGTCAAATCCGGCCAAATAAGGCACGGCCACACCATATATAACATATCAAGTGGATCCATATATGTGGAAGTGCTCTCTTTTTTGGGATGAACCACGTATATATTTAGCACCGTGATCACACTTTTATGCGAATTGTAATATATAACAATTTGTACACAAAGCTGACCTGCTTATTTTTCATAACAATAGGAGTATTAAATATATATGTTGTTTCTGACATGTGAAAAAACCGAAATTTCAGGTCAGCTTTGTGTACGTGATAGTTGCAACTCAGTTGAATGCATATATGCATGCATTCGTGTAATTTAACTCGGACATTTTTCATGGCATTTAGGTTTGAAACAATAAGTTGCAATTATTACGACGTAAATAATGTATACAAGAGCAGACATGTTTTACGAGGAAGGAATCGTGTCAAGTCACAAAACGTAATGAAGCTTCCGAACCTCGCTATTATTATAGAGCAATCCTATATAGTAATATGTAAAGACAAAATGCATGCAACTTATAATGTTCACATTAATGCATTGTTTAAAGTGGCAGCAAGAAATAGTAATTTCAATGCACTTTTACCTTCCACATCGGTGGACAAAATTTCTGATTATTTGAAAGTTTTGATGGCTATATGCTCCCTTCATATAACAATTAGGATTTCTAATAATCATGTTGACCCCTCATCTGCGATTGCTTTCAGCAGCCATTTACTATAATTGCATGCGCAGTGCAATGTTTAGGGGAATATTTTCAAAAACAAAAAGAACTTACGTGAATGCAACTTGCAGGCACTATTATGATTACATTCAAGATGGAAGTTGTACTAATTTATTGCAAAAATACATCTTGCGTTTCCTTTGGCCTCGTATAATGTTCCTGGCTGTGCACATAGTAAGTTTATCGAAAATTTTATGATTGCACAAGTGAACAATAATTTAGTGTAATGTTTGCAAGCGTCAAATAAATCTCACGTCATAGACATGTACGTTAAGAAAGGTGCAACTGACTCACACGTGATACATATTTAATGGACCATGTAATGAAATGCTGAAGCTTTATAGCAACATTTAACGTAGGCTGCCGAATTCACAAAACTTCTATTTTGTGTCGGTGTGTCATTACTTGGTCGAGGTCACTAAAGCGCACGTGCCATCATCAGGATTACCCTAAACATTGCCTTGTGAATACAATTAGTATGACACATATTTGCGGGCTGGCGTGATACCTAAGCCAAACTCTATATTATGTAAACAGCCCCTTGCTGTGCAGGCGCGTAACGATTCAAACTGCTTGCGAACATATCCTTTCAACACCAACACGGTAGTGCACTTACTTATAAGATATGTATGCCGGTACATACCCACCAAACTGACAAGTGTACACTCGCGTATAGAGATTCATGGGCACCCGGACACTGGCATTTCATTCAATGTGGCTAGATATTTTCGGACATGTCAGAATGATATGATTGTATTATTATTATTATTATTATTATTATTATTATTATTATTATTATTATTATCATTAATGTTGTTGTTGTATTTCGCAAAACGTCCAAACGTCCAACAGCAAATCCATATGCTGTCATACTGTGTTGTTATGTAAGTTTTATGAGATCAGTTATCTTGGTGTTCTTTTTGATAGCATGCTGAATTTTTTCTACTTGCATTAAAAATGTGCCATGCGAGGCCTTCATTCTCTTCCTGTTGGCTCAACATCTCGCGAGAATCCGGTTTTCCTACAGCCTTCTACAAATTGTACACCGCGATATGTCGTCGTCAACTTGAGTACATATGCATATTTGATTTGGAATGGCCCTGCTAAATCCAGCAGTAGCGCCACTGAGTGAGTCCAGAAAAACTTCATAAGCATTTACCCTCATCGTTTCACTAGAATCCTTTCAACACTGCTAGAATATTATATTTGCCATCAGTTAACGGCCGGCAAAATCGCGCTGAGCTGTTATTTCTTTGCAAGCTAGTTCAGGGTGAGATATTCTGCCCTTCTCGGTTGTAATAATTTTGAAACTCCGCGTAAGTTATCGAGAGAGAATCGACCGTTGCATGTACCTGCCAGCTTCTTTCAACACTCTATCCTTTACAGAATACTGAGTCTATCTAACGTCAACTTTCTTAATTCTTTATGTTTTTCATAGTCTACAGTCATTTTCTTTTTGTCAGTGAGGGCTGCCCTGTCCTAACGTCGCTTCGCACATGCACAGATTCTTCCCTTTTCCGTCTTTCAGGAAGCCTTCGGCACTTTTATGTATATTCTACATTATTTTTCAGTCCCATTCCATGAATATCTACTCTTTTATTTGTTGTTTTCATTGTGCGTTGATTTCTTTCGACTGCTCGTTTTTGCTCTTTTTATTGATTTGCATTTCTGTGGACAGTCTGTAATGTATTGTTTGTTTAATTTTTCTTTTCGCGCGCGCCAGCATGAAAGACCCTATGGTTGTTCTTGGGTAGGTTAAAAATAATTGATTGATTATTGGTTGATTGAATATTATTATTATCATTATAAATGCTTGCGAAATAAGATGAAAATTCGGCTGAAACGCGTCTTCGTAGCCAGCGTACACGAAGCAGTGATTTCAGCTCCATGGAATGCCTGTCTCAAAGGTCTTGCATGTGCAGCTTTCTGGACCCGCGGAAGGAAGTTGAAGTCCATTATTCGAAAAAACTCGCCTGACTGCTAGGTTGCAAGGGGTGCGCACAGCAAAAAAATACAAAAAAGGGCGCCCATCGGATGGGTGGACAATTCGGAGAAAGTTGTTCGAAGGAGCGCACGTAGGCACCGTGAAGCCCTGACGTGGCTTAGACCAGTCTGTTGACAGAGCGGGAAAGAGAGTGCCGCGGCCCATTTCAAGTAACGACGAAGAAAATAGTTTGCACAAACATTCAGTCGTATGGTAATAACATTGCGTCAATAATAGTTAAAAAATGAAACGTCGTTCGCCAATAAGCTCAGGAAACTTTAGTTCTAGTGAAAAGTGCGTAAATCATTGATCTCAAGGAGTAATGTAGTGTCCATTGCAATATTCATTGTCAAGCCTGCGTGCACTGTATGCATCCGCGTCATTGTTGTTTTTTTTGCTCGTCGGAGTCATGGGTGCCGTGCTGATCGAGTTTGTTAATTTTCATTCCTTTTGCTCTTATTTCGTGTTCAACTACTGCTCCAATTTACACAAGATAATCGCGCAGCTCTCAGGAATCTACTTCGCTGTACGTGGCGAAATTGTGGACGGACGTGGAAATGTTTTTGTGTGCGTGTGCGTCTGGACGCTGCTGGATTGGCGATCGTCAACTTTTCGTGCGAGAAGAAAATGGATACCCACGCTTGCGGGCAAGCGTTGCTTCAAAACTTCTTCCTAAAGCAGTACGAATGCACGTGATGGCTTTAAGGTGTGAATAGGTTATCAGGATTAACAGGCTCCTTGAAAGACAAGTCTCGATTAAATGCTAAGGTAAGTTCATCATTTTCATTACCTTCGCACGTTGTTCATAAATATTATGATAACTCGAAAACATACCACATTGCATGCTTGCTGAGTAAATAACTTTATGCTAATCGTGGTTACGTCATTAGGCTGTTTTGTTTAAGCGATATGACAACACTTTCTTTTTTTTCACTTGATTCAGACAGTGCTCTATTAAATCAAAAATTTACGTCAGGAAAATGTTGGTTTCATGCCATTGTACTTTTCATAAATATATTGATGCAAATATACTTGTGTTGTATTTTTCTCATTTTAACGCTTGAGGAAAAACCAAGGATAAATTACAACTTGTGCAATTACAAATGAAAAAGAGTTGCATATCTCAAACTCCAAGGGTGTCATGAGATTTATGAGCCCACGTTTGAATTTTTCTTGCGTTTGAATTCATCTTTTTTCGTCTACGTTCCACTTGTTTTATATTTACGTGTGTTTTGATAAGGACACGCAGTTAAAATTTTGTTGCTAGTTTGATTCTTCAAAACAGGGTGATGTCACGGATCAAAATGGAAAAACTCAAGAATAGCCCGTAATTTCGTTTCCGCCATCTACAATCAGGGTGATATAAGTGTAAATTTGACTGGAATGCGTACATCACAGGCGACATTATCGTTACTGATATCGCAACATCGCGTGGTTATCTTGAGGAACTGCGCATACCCGCATACATAGCTACACAAAATAATGTGATGTCACGTTTTAATCCGTGAGCACTGTAGATATTTTTACGCAAGCCGAACAAAAAAAAATTGGTATGATGCATTAGGACTTGCTACTGTGTGAAAAAACTGGGGGACCGTTAAGCTCCGTTTTTCACAATTGAACGTGATAGCAGTATCGATCCTGTTTCTTGTGCATAATTCAATCACTTCGTGTGTACTCTTTATTGCATGATGCTACTTGAACAAATTTAATTGTGGAATAGTACTGCGTAATTGAGAAGGTTGAAAGTGTCTCAATGAAGGTTTAGCACATGGCTGCATTTTGTGTAAAAAACGGGTAACACAGTTTAAAGAACAAGAAATATTATGTAATTACTGAGTCACGAAAAAATTAAAATACAAAAGGAACACACCTAGATGCAGCACACACTGACAACTGAAACATTGTTGGAGAAAACAGACATACGTATATATGCGGTTACGAGAACACGTGCGGTGAATGAAAATGATTAGATGAGCAGACATATTGTATAAATGATGCGCTTCCAGGAAAGCTACCTCAGTAGCAAGCAACATAAGTGAGAGTTACGTGACACATGAATCCCAAGCTTTCTTTATGAAATACGCCTCTCCGATTTCCCGCGCTATACCGTGACACTGAATCTAGCTTTAACTACCGTATTCCAAACAAGGGTGCGCAGCCACACTCTCTACAATATGATGATTGGTTAGAGAATGGTTGTTAATTCCTTTAGAGAAGCTTTGTGATCTACAATTATATAAATAAATTCTAAATAATACTTCCCACATGACAGCGCAGTGCCGTCCACCACACGATGTCCACACTGTGAAAGAAAATGATCAGATGTCTGCTCATCTAATCATTTTTTCCACCTCACGTGTTGTCGTAATCGCATACATGTCTGTTTTCTCCAATGAAGTTTCAGTTGTTAGTGTGCGCTGTGTCCAGGTGTCTTCCTTTCGCACTTCAAATTTTTTCGCGCAACTAAGTTAAGATGAAGTACCAACTCGCCCAGCAGAACGTGCTTCTCAATATAATGTGTGTAAAATGTTTTAGAACTTTATGCACCCACTACGCAGTCGTGACGGAATACGTGCAGTAACCAGTGTGCCTTTTGTAATGGTTGGCTGTCTTTAGACCACGAAGTCACGTTGGTAATAACGTGTTGTGATGCTTGATGACAATGCACGCTTGTATCATGCAATATAGCTGCGATACTAAATGTTGTGTTGTGAAACCTGTATGCAGGTTACATGTATTTGTTAAGCATGACAGTTATTTTCCTTGCATTTACAACAAGAGGAAGTTATTAATGCTTTATTTCCAAGCAGAAGCATAGCTGTGTGGTAGAGCAATTGCATGCCATGCAAATTGCCTGCATGATTTCGATCATCACTCTTATCCGAAAATTTATAATATTTGTTTTATTTGCATTCTCTCAATTTTCGATCATTGACAAGACGATTTTTCACGGAGAGCCACCGATGCCTACACCGGAATTTTTGCAGAATGAGCTCTTTACCACTGTTACGTTAATGATGCATTATTGGCAAAATGGAAAGTGGATTACGTTTACAAAGTACATTTGTAGTGTCCCGTTGGCAAGAAATATTGTTAAATGCCTCCGTTCCCACGCACACAGAGACCTATAGACACCAGTTTTAGCAGTCGTTCTATAGGTCATTAGTCACAATACTTGTACATAACAAGCTTGCATACCAATCACTTTCGATCGAACTTCTTAAAAGTTGATTATCAATTCATTTAAGTTATTCAATGCACACGCAGTTCATACGGTCAATAGCAAGTCAATATTTCGTTTTGACTGACTATGGACGCTCCATTGACACACGAGAAAAGTTTTAAACATCGCACACTGTGAAAGATATCTTTACGAAACTCAAATTGGGTTCTTTTAAGCTATTTATTTTTGTCAAGTCGGAATCGATAAAGCGGAATATTTACTTGCACCGTACTATGTCTCAGACCGTGTTGACCATAGGTTCAAGATAAGAATAATCGCATGCAAGAGTGACGTGTTTCAAAATGATTTTTTACCAAAAAAAAATTACAAGATGGAACCAGCTGCCTTCTAGCATTGCCTCTACACTCCCAAATATTTGTTTTATTTCATGTTAGAATTGTTCCAATTTATATGTTAGAACATGTTCCGATTTATATATGAATTTCTCTTGCAGATTGTGATTCAGGTGACTTTGATTATTTGTTTGGCTATGTATTTTTTGTATTCTACTTTTCGTAAATGCTCCCTCAATGTAATGCCAATTGGGGCTGTGGGTAATGAAATAAATAGATAAATAAAAAAGTGTCGATAAGTAAGCAATAAATTTAAGCACAAAGAATGTATCTCTTCAGGAAAAGTGGACTAACAGTGACATGTGCCCACCACAAGCTTTAAATATGATGCCAAGTTACATTCTAGCAAATAGTTGTTGAGAATAAATTGAGATATATTGAGGATCACTTAATTGAACAAGAATGTCAGGGGGTATGTACTGCCTTTGTTTTGGAGATGATAGTGACTGCATGCAGACCTTTCAACAAACAGGTATATTTCTAGCTGAAGAATGATTTGAGCTGCTATATTTTTTGCCGGTGACACAAGCTGAACTAATATAGATGAATCATTTGAATGGCTTTATATAAAGGTATCCATATAAGGCCATATATGAAAGCATCCATATAAGACCTTATATGGATGCTTCTATATATAGCAATATATGGCCATATACAGCAACACCCATATATGGGGATATAAGGCCCATATATGGCTATATCAGGATTTTGACATATCAGGTTATATACGGCCCATATATGGGGATTCCATATATGGGCCAGATATGCCCAATTCCTGATGTAGCCATATATGGGGATTTTTATATAAGTCCATATATAGGATTTTTTTAAGGGTTGTGCCGCGATGCAACTCGGGTTACAAATCGTGCTCGGAAAAAGTTTCCCTTTTCGCTGCTCCGAAAGATAGTGAACGCTTGAAAGTGTGGTGACATGCTATTCCACGGAAGGATCACGAGTTGCAAACAACAGATTTTGTTTGTGAAAAACATTTTGATGTGCGGTTGGTCACCAAATCATTGGAAGCGCTATATAAAATAAACGTTCTTGTCAGTGCGCCGAGGAAGGTGGCTTTGGCAAAAGACGCCATCCCAACAATACTTCCTGGATGCCCGAGCCACCTAACCAAGACTGTTAAGAAAAGGAAAGCACCTGCGACCCGTGTTTGCCTTCCCGCCAAAAAACGCTGTGTCAGTGGTGGAGATTCGTCAAGCTCAACTCCTGCGTCATCACTGGATAGTCAAGGCTCCGATACCGCCCTCTCTGAAATTGCCGAGGCGATCTCAGTTTCCTTTGCCACCACTGCCAACTGCAGCACCGAGGCCACCGTGTTCGAGCCAGATGCAGAACCAGGTACTGGTGATATCCTTGAAAACTGTGAATTGGTCACTCTGCCAACTGCAGCTTGGGCACATCATGAAATAAATATGGATCGCCAGAAAACGGTAGTGTTTTCAGAGATGCACGGGTCTAATGCCGCATTCGTGGCCGCGAATGCAGCCTTAGAATGCAGCCTCCTGTCAGTGCATGTTGTGCTGGAACAGATGATGCACTCTCGAATAAATAAAGTGTTTTTTTTTTCTTTTTGCTACCACCTTGAGTACTATCCTACATTATTTCGTATCATTTAGCCGCGCCACGCAGTACTCGAGCTAAACCCGCTTTTTCAGGCAAAAATATGTAAAATTCGTAGATCGTGCCAATACTGTGATAAAATTCTTCGCGCATCGTAACCTATATATCTTGCAGTCTGTTTATTTTGAATATATCAAAGAGCGGTCATCGGTCACAAGCTGTCGCCCACTTTATTGCATTGGCTTTCAATCCTGCATTTTCGACCTGGGAGTGGCGCGTCACGTGCTACTGCACGCCTTGAAAGACCTAAATAGAGTTATTTTATTCCATTGCATTAAAGCATT
Organism: Rhipicephalus microplus; assembly: GCF_043290135.1. Taxonomy (NCBI): domain Eukaryota; kingdom Metazoa; phylum Arthropoda; class Arachnida; order Ixodida; family Ixodidae; genus Rhipicephalus; species Rhipicephalus microplus. The sequence goes on along the minus strand of NC_134706.1, from coordinate 112,818,345 downwards.
CGTTTTCTCGCAGATACTTACGAAATTTGCAAATAATCGGTTCGTAATAAAAGATTTTGTAGGCTCACTTGATCTCATATGCGAAATGCCCCTTACGCATGATACCTGCTCTTTATATGATCTGATGGCAAACACACCAATTATTCTTTCGAGGGCAAATGAAGGGTGAATTCAACACGCGCCACACAACTGCATATTTGCTTTTGTAGACAAAATGCGGGAACAATCGCCTAGCCCACGGTGTTGCCGAGGCCGAATGTGGTGTTTATCAGCTTCACGCCGCATGCCGAACCGTCAGGCGTAAAACACTACGAAGTCTTTATATTTAACATATGATATTACACTGCGACATAATTCTCACAGGGCCTTGCGATATCGCTAAACACGCTAAAACACCGAATGTCAGAAGTTTCCGGTGTGCGCTGGGATTAGCCAGGCGGCCTCCGTCCTGCGCGCGCCTCCTTCCGGCAAGAAAGGGAAAGAAGTCCCCGATTTCTCCTCACTCCATTGCGCCGTCGCTCCACCTAAACTATTCTAACACTGTGGTTTGGACCATGAAAGTAAGCGCGTTCAAAAACAGCCTCCCTGGCTCAGGAGTTTCTCCGCCGCGTTTGTCTATTGGCTAAAGTACTCGGCTGCTGGCCCGCATGTCGCGGGAGCGAGTTCCGGCAGCGATGGCTGCACTTTTTATGGAGAAGAAATTCTGTTGGCCCATATGCTCAGAATTTGGTGCACGTTAAAGAACCCAAGATTTTAAATTTTCTAAAGCCCTCCACTCACGTATATATATGGGGGTTTTGGGAACTTAAGCTTCACATGCCAATCATCAATCATGGCTCCGGAGTTCAATAACCGAAAACGTATCTACCGTTGCGGAGAGAACGAAGTAAAACTTTTTGAAATACAGAATTGATAAGCCGTATCAACTTGGCATCGACTATTTCGTGGCAAGTGTAATAAAATCATCCATATTTTAATATATCTTAAAAAATATTTTCTTTGCTTTACGAGTTGCAATTCTTTTTTCCACTCTTCATTAGGCATATATTCCGTACAGAAGGTGTCTCCTTTGGAACGGTAGTATTTGTAGGTTACATCAATTTGAACTTTTAAGAACGCCTGGTGATGAGCTTTGGCTCTCCATGATATAATTCATGAACATTTTTTGCGTCGTAAATCATGCTGTCAAAAAGAACACTCAGTTATTTTTCACAAAACTGAGTGCTATATGTATGAGGTATGAACTACTCAAGGACATCGTAAACATCATTTTTTATTTGTTTCGATCTCGTGATATCACTCGTTTGCGACAGTGACGTAGCCAGTGAATAGCATATTGGGCCCATTCCTCCTCCCGTCTCCTCTTCTAAAATGTTTTGTCACCGTGGCATACTTCTCGGCCCGGCCCAACTTCAGCTCCAAGAGATCCTCTGCCCCCCCCCCCAAAATCTCTAAGGGTCCCTGCTCTGCAATAACCTTGGTTTGTAGACTAACATGATTCTTTCGCAGCAGGTTCTGTGATAGACTAAAATTGTTCTGTGACAAGAGTGTTAATGAACAACAATTTAAACAGAAGGTAGCGACATTGAGGCAACCAAGGTAGCGAGAAAAATATGAAAAGCTTTTTTCTTTCTTCACAAAAATGAATTCGACGTTTCTAGCATTTTCCCCTTCTTTTCAGAGGTTTTATTTCTGCCACTGCCTCACGCCTATTGTCCATGATGTTCCGCATTCCGTTTAGGCACGCTCCATCGGAGGTGGAAATGTAAACCGGTTAGGTTTCCCGCTGTCTCCGAGATGGGCCGGGATTCCACAATATCCGTTTCTAATTTGTGCATTAGGTCGAAAATGCGGAACTAGGACAATTGGCTGTGGTGGTCGTTTACCAGGCTGTGCTCAGCGAGTGCACTCCTTTGTTACTCGAACTTGTAGACGTCGGTTGTATGTTGTCACATGCTCTCCAAGATGTTCTTTGCTTTCCGCACCTACGAAGCGTGACATTCAGCATGTTGAATGGAGTAAACTAGTCCAAGCGCTTTGTCTTCGGGTAACCTGTCTCTGGGCACAGAAAGGCGCAGGCGCCAGATATCTAGCTTCTACTATTCCAATATATGCAAACCATGTTAGTCTCTACAATTAGTCATGGAGGATTCCGCAGCTTTCTTCAAGCTTTTTGGGACGATGGCTAGAAACTCTCAACATGGAATTGGAGTGTCTCAGGAATTTCTCTCCACAATATATAAAAAAGAAAGCAACTCTATCCTTGCTTTTATTATTTCCAATGCATTTCTTAGTCTGGCTACGTCAGCCGTCCGTCGGCATCCGTCAATCACCCTCTCCCATAGCAACATCAGCGAGCGCGCGTCCCTAGCAACTGGATCGCCCACCTTCGTGATTTAAACATGACTTGGCGCCACCACAAGGCCAACGCCGAATCTAGCTGTTTGTTTTGTTCACTTCATAGTATTTTAATGTCATTCACGCTAGCTACTGTGGCTGGAAACACATGCCGCGGTTCTCGCGATACAAAAACACCACTTGACGCGATCGGTGTGAAATAGGAAAGAAAACATTCTTCTAACCCCGGGTTGATTGATTGATTTGTGGGGTTTAACGTCCCAAAACCACTATTTGGTTATGAGAGACGCTGTAGTGGAGGGCTCCGGAAATTTTGACCACCTGGGGTTCTTTAACGTGCACCCAAATCTGAGTACACGGGCCTACAACATTTCCGCCTCCATCGGAATTGCAGCCGCCACAGCCGGGATTTGAACCCGCGACCTGCGGGTCAGCAGCCGAGTACCTTAGCCACTAGACCACCGTGGCGGGGCTAACCCCGGGTTCTCAAGTGCCAAACGCTGTTAAGGACGCTACCCAATGAATTGACATTACTTCAAAAGAATTCATAGGCGTGGGCTCAGGGAGATAGCACCTATATGATGAAAAACTAACAGGTAACATACACAGCACGTCACGGAAAAAAGTAACGCGTTACCGAAAATGTCATTACCATCCCCACTGTTTATTACTTATACATAAACTCACAGTTCCATACTATTATATCTCAAAGTGACATTTCATTAAAAAACTTCCAAAGCAAATAAGGATAATAATCAATATGCGCATTTAACGAGTACTATTTGTGCAAACGTGCCGGACCTTAGCAATGATAAAGGGGCTTGTTGCATGTGAATGCTTGCGATTATGGCACATGGAAAAGCCATTCTTCTCAGTGCGACTTATTCGCAAACCCAGACGAATACCGGTCCATTAGTCGAAACCGTTGGTAATAAAATTAAGACAGCTGCTAAGTTGTGTTTCTTCTTTTCTCAAGTACGTTTGGGCCATTGAAAGAACTGCTTCAGTATATATATATATATATATATATATATATATATATATATATATACTGTTTGTAGCAGAAAGCAACAAATTTACTCATTTTCCTAATTTTCTAACTGGCTTTTCTGCAAAGTTGTTTTCTTAACAAAAAGTCTCGTTCCTTGACTGTTTTCTTCATCTATTGCATTTTTGCCTTCTCCCCCACCCATCTTACCACATAGTCATTGTGGGGAGAAAAGATGGTTCAGTCGCACTCTAGTGCTTTCACTGAAATAGAATTGGTAAAGGTACAGTAAGAACGAAAATCACTCTGGGCTCGATATTTTCTGTTTTCTTTTGACTGGAAAACCACCTTGCATGAAAGCCTCCTTGCAGATTTCTGCAAACGATCAATTACTTGGGGAAGCAGTTGTCAAGAACTCGTTACATAGATCTTCCCCTGACTAATTAATGTGAAATATTGCTGGTTGTTTTTCTAAGCCAAACTTTTGTCAAATCAATGTGGAGTCGAAGTGAGAACTATCTTACCTCCCTAAACAATACACAAACAAGAACTGTGATTTCAGCAAACTGTAGTGACGTTCACAGGGTAACAAATATATGCACACTTGATTTAGGTGAGTGTTTATAAAATATATATAATTTGACATATAGTACAATATAGGCTGAATCGGAATAGATAGTAAGGAAGATCTGGCCAGGATAGGGTGCTTTATTTATCACTTGTCATTTAGGTTTCTCGATTAATCATTTCTTTCAGTTCTCGAATAATATTTTTCCTCCATACCAATCGTTTTCTGTTAAAATAATCTTATTAGACACCTTAAATTATGGATGTTTGTTGAAAAATGTTTAAAAGTGAAAAAGCTACATCCGCAAATCCTCTCAAACGCCAGATACTTCAGGTTCAAGTACAACAAAACTTTTGCTTTAGGTTGTCTTTTTTTTAATTTAGAAATTGCGGTAAATATACTGGGCGACAGCTTTTCTTGACATTGAAGCGAAGGCTACGGAGGCGGGGCCTCCACACATTATTGTTACTACGCAAGTAGTTGGGCAGCTTGCAGCCGATTTCGGTTCCAGGTTCGGTTTTCGCTTGCTCGCTGCGCTAGTGTGTTTAGCAAAATGTATGCATGCCAAATGGGAACGTCAGAGTTAAACTTTGATGAAAGTGCATACATGCAGCTAGTTACTGTGCTGTTTATATACTGGTACATATAAAATTTTTCGTTGTTCAGAACGTTTTCCCAGCATTATTCAGCCTTTATAACAGTGAAGTTTAGGTTCCGTGTTCAGCCCAGTATATACGGGTACGCGCCACACGTGATCGAATGTTAACGTTTATGGTATTGAGCCCTGGTACAGGTGAAATGGAAGGCCGGTTGCGGCACGATCCGGCCACGGGCCTGTCTTGTTTCAGTTTTGCTGTATTTGGTTTACACCCTCAAAGGCTGTCAGAAATGATCGGCGCAGACTGCGCCTCAGTGTTCGAGAAGCCTCACAATTGTTGCAGATCGTTGTTAAGATTGCGCGCAAGACGCGAACAGAGAAGCTTATTTCAGAGCTTGCGCGGCCACCAGTGATAAGGCTGGAAAGTTCGATGCTTGATGTATAAAAGACGGCGCGTCCCAATGAAGAGCAGATTTTCCACAGCCGATGCTGTGCTCGCCGCTTCAAGAGCAAGCAGCAGACGCAGCCGGCGTGCGGAAAACGTGGTGCCGTCCAAGAAATAAAAAAAACTAGGGCGCACGATAACTTCTCTTCCATGAACAGCGTCCCATACTTGTTCTATCCTTAAACTGAAGAAAGTTTTGTTTATGCATGCCAAGTAGCTATTAGAATCAGAAAATAAAATAGGTACTATTTCCTTGCGCGCGCGCATGCAGGTGGTTCGGCTCTATAGCTTCCACAGTGCTGTCAAGAGAAGCTGTCGCCGGGTATAGGAAGTCTTCGATTGGTTTGCCCAATGAGTGGTTTCTTCTGTGCATTCATGTACTTGTATAGAAACGTGCAAGTGACCTGGCGATGAGTTGCGAAATTCCTCGCTTTGCGAATACCATCATTTCACGAAAAAGAGAGAAAAACTCGTGGCACACGTTGAAGAAGCGCAAAAAAGAACAATAATTCGAGAGATAGAGACAGCCAAAGCTGAGAGTAGAGCCGTTATTCGTTTATAGTGTCACACAGCCAACGCACTTGGGTATATCCACCGTGCAGGGGTGTTTTTCAATCTGACTGCAATGCCCGAACGCAATGACTAGCGGATAAAGAACGCAATAATAGGAGGGGGTCATCGAAATGAAATGCGATGCCCGCGTCTCACCGCCCACGTGAGTGGGCGGATTGCCGCCGGGATACAAGGGGACGCGTGCGCGCGTCCGTTTTCTGCGTTCACCTCACGGCCAACGTCAGCGAACTTAGGATGGACTAGTGCCAGCAACGCAGCTCCCTCTGGTCAGCGGACGGTGCCTATAAATTGACGACGACCAGGATTGTCACTCGACTTGCTGTTCTTGAAGCAGATGTCATGAACTCTCGCGTCGTCGACGAGTTTCTCCGGCGCCTTGGCCAACGGCGAACGCATCTCCCAGTCCATCCCCGGACGGCGGCGCGCGTCCTCGAGTTCTGCACCATCAGGGGTGCGAACGGCTACGATGACCTGCTGAACATGGGCTGCCAAGCTACCGAATACCGGGCCTCGGTATTTCGGGAGTTTGATGTCCATGGACACGGTCATTTTGCCAGCCGAGGCCTGGAGGCAGCCCTGAGACGGTGCGGTTACCCGGTCACCGGGAACCTTTTGGCTTGCCTGTGTGGCGTCTATTCCAAAAACGGCTGGGTTTCTTTCGACGCTTTCGTGAAGGTTTGCGCCATCGTCGGAAGCGTGTGCCATTGAGGAAGAGGCACCGCAGCACCACTCGAAAGGTCCTTGTCAAGGCCACTCTATTTTTGCCACCCCAACCAAGGTATATCAACATATCGCCGTTCAGGACTGGCATCCTGAGAAACTACAGACCATCTACCTGGAGGGAACCCTGATGGAATGCGAAGCAACAGCTGCACGCACTGCGTTACCCGGTTGAAACAGATGTCGACGCGGGGACTCGAAAATTGGTTTGAAACGAAATTCGGTGCAGCGTTTACGTTTGTTTGAAACGTGAATCAAGCCATGTGAGGCGGGACGCTTTGAAAACGCTGGCGCTCAGCTTGCTTGGCTCGCGTCTCGTCGGTGTTGTCTGCACGCCGTCTCTAATCTCGAACGCGATCGGTGTTCTCTTCTCGCATAGTCGGAGTCACTGGTCTTTCACTGCCGACGCTTGCGTTTGGCTTTCCGAGCTGGCACCAAGGAGAACTGAAAAAATTGCTGTAGTGGAAGCTCCCGCAATGCCTTGCCAGCAGAAGTGAAGACATCTTTTCCCACTGCCAAAATGGCGCAAACAGGCTCTTTTCCAATAGTGCCCACTTAGACAACAAGTGGTTTTGATATGTTAGTGTTAATTCTACGTTAGTTCTAAATTGACGGACAGTTGTTCCCGAAGAGATAACACACAAAAACGAGTATGGGTGACTGAATTTCCCAAGTACTTTGCCTCCAATCGGAGGCTCACTAAGGAAAACTAGTAACACTGAGACGCCCTTGGAGCACTATGTGACCCGAAAAAAGTTTCCACATCACACTCGTTGGTCGTGCGAGGAAAACGCTCTGTCCTTAATCGCTGAACGGTGATACTTTATCATGCCCCTAGTAAGATGGCCGCCGCAGCCGCCATCTTGCCAGAGGCGTGGCTTCACTCCTAGGCTATGATTTCCACCCTAGCAATTTTTTCATCCTCTTTGGCTGGCACTGGGAAGCCAACTGGTGGTCCTAAACCAGGCCCGGCAAGCCGCCGCGGCCAGTGGAGCTCTACTAGAGGACTCCACCCGGCATGAAACCACGAAATGTCCCATTGAAATAAAGTTAATTCTCTCTCTCTCTCTGGATTCCCTGGCTCGCCACTCATCGGTGTCGACCACAGTGTAAGATACGAACAATTTCTGTGTGGACAATTGCGAGACGTGATCGAGCAGATAAAGCACGACCGGCCTACAAATGCGCGACGTGCGTTTCCAGTCCGGCCATGGAAAGTATCTGCGTCGTGCGTCCATCGGACCCCTGGCGGCAACGCATACCTATCAGCGAGTAGACGCGACTTGAAGACACAAAGATGTATTCTAATATAGTGCCCAGAATATATTTACTAGTGTGCCGACCGTGGGTGCAGCGATGGCATGGAGGCACGGCCGGGTTGGACTGCACCTGCGCGCGCTTGTTTTCTCACGGCCTTCTGAACCGTCGCGAATACAATGGGAGAGTTTCTTAGTATGTTTCGCCACCCGTCTGCGGTAAAAGTACAGTCACCCTGCCATTGCATTTTCTTCGCCACGCACACGGCACAAGGGAGATTGTCGATGTGAAACCGTGGAATAAATGTTCTCGACGATGAGAGGGATTACACGAGAAGTCGGCGGTAGAGAGATCATCTCTCTTTAAAAAAAACTGATGTTATCAGACAGCTCGAAGCATAATTTAGGTGTGCATGTGCTTGTCGATAATACAAGCTGGAGCTCAGTAAAATGCGGAAAACTGGCTAACGAGGAACAATGCATGAAGCATAAAGCATTGGCAGCGATCAGAGAGAGAAAAAGAAGTAAACAACACTGCGCCTGTCCTGTATGCGGTGAGCACCAAACACTCTTGGCACTTGGTCTCGTTGGACAACTTGGCCGCAATTGAGTGAAGTCACTTACAGAAAGGACGAGCACACCTTCTCCTTGCTAGCTATTTTCTATTTCTTTATGGTTACAAATGCATATGTAGTGGTTTGGGCTAAAAGCTGAAGTCTGCATGATTGACAGCTCTTTGAAACACGTGTATAACTTGTATCTCTAACGGTTAAAAATATAGGTAAAAAAGTGGAATTTTGCTGCTGAATAACCCCTTTGGACGGCATACCCTGGAGTAGTGGCGTGCATGGTCAAAGTGTTAACACCACCTGTAAACATTGATTCCGGAGACCCCGAGCTCTTTTGCGTTCCTTCGTAATGCAAGCCACATTCATGATTATTGTGAAGAATGCAGCTGCTTACACTCGCAAGCCACTTGCTTTAGAACTAAAATCTCTAGTGCAAATCACTTCTGCGCTATACTTCGAGTTCGTGGAAGAACATGTTAAAGGAGAGAAACTGACATCCCAATTTTCTGCCAGTAAAGAGCTTTTTTTTTTCTCTTGTGGCTCTACAAACAGGTTGCGGCCGATTCATTTGCCCTTTAGTAAGACTTGCTTTATTCTAGTATTTGCCCACCGCGGCTGCATTTTGTTCAAAGCTTTCTCAGTGTTCAGTCTGCAGTGATTTTTTTTACTTGGGAAGACGGCCGCACAACCTTCAGTACGAGCAGTACGTATAGATACATAATAAATGTGCGATGGTGTATTGTTGTGTTCCGTATTGTAAGTCCTGTTCGGGGAAAACACCCGCTGTTCCTTTTCATTAATTCCCAAGCAATGCTTAACTGTGCCCTAAATGGCAATAAAAAATATTTTGAGAGAATCTCATCATTAACGACAAGTCTGCATCAACTGTCCTATGCAGCAGACACTTCCGCGATGTAGACTTCGTGCCCGCGTGCCGCATCCGTAAACTACTTCCCGACTCTGCGCCCACTTTCTTCAAGGACTATCCTTCCTACATGAGACCAAGTACAAAGAAGTCCCGCAAAGATTTTGCTTCACAAACTTCGCTCCTACGCCAAACATTGAGGAAGCGAAAAGCGGAGACCAACAAACCAGACCTGGATGTTGCGACTTCACAAGGTGCTCTCACTGAACAAGAATCAGTAAGTGTTTGTGCGCAAACAATGAACACCGATGCTCATCACGCGGGTCGATACTTGGCTATGATAGGAAGATTACGCTTCCAAGTGTCGTACTATCGTACGAAATGTGCGAAGGTGCAGCATTTGTTGAAAGAAGAGGAAAAGGTGTCCGCATATTATCGCGAAAGCAAGCACCACTCGTGTGTTAAGGAAATCGCAACTGATTCACAGGAAGGAAAAAAGAGGCCGTGTTTCTTTTGCATCAAATAGAATGGTACGGAGATAAGCATTCAGCGTACCCAGTAGAAGTTGTTAGGGAGTGTGTGATATGGCGCCTTCTGTCCCCAAAAGGCTACGCTGACGCTCACACTTCCGGGATTTTGACACTGCCAGCAAAGTGCACTCTTCAGAGGAATATAGGTTCAAGCCCAACATTATCGAGTATGAGCAATGCAATGAAAGACCATCTGATTCACTGGGCCTTGCTACTCAGCAGCAAACATCGTATGTCCTCATCAGTAATAGATAAAGATAGCATATAGATAAAGATAGCATAAAACAAAAGTGCATCTATGATAGATAAGCTGATGCAGTCTTTGGTCTCAAGGACAAGCCAGAGAGTAGCATGGTGAATACAGCGAAAGAAGCCCTTGCGAACAGATTCCTCTGCTTTGTGCTGCATGATACCAGTAGTTGGTACAAGATTCCTAGCTCGTACTAGATCACGAAGCAACTGAGCGATAGAAACCTCTTTGCATGAACGAAGGAGGTCATTGCTGCTGTGGAATCATGTTTATTTTTTTATTTATTCATTTATTTTATTTTCCTCAAGGCTCCCTAACAGAAGGGACATTACATGAGGGGTGGGCATACAAGAAGAGGGGGGGGGCGGTAACAGGTACATTTGTTTGAGGACTCTGGATGAAAACATTTTTCAATGACAAAAGGTACCACTTAAAAGGTTTCGAAACATTGCTAAGTACACAAAATATACATACATGCCTTACTAGGAAGATGACACTAGAAACCATTATACAAGAAATAGCATGGCAGGTCACAGTTCACTTAGCTATTACAGTTCAGTAATGGTTGTCAGGGAATTTTTAAAGGCTTCTGCATCCTGAATGCTAACAATGGTATTCGGTAGGGCGTTCCATTCCTTAGCTGTCCGAATGAAGAAAAATTCTGCAAATGTGGTAGTTTTGGGACGAGGGTAATGTACTTGCATAGTGTTGCAACAACGATCAGAGAAATGGGGGCGTTGGGTGACGTAAATGCTGGGTGGGGATGCGTGATAGAATTTGTGGAATAATACGAGCCACGCAGTTTTTCGGCGTTGACTAAGGGGAATGAATGCGGCACGTTTCTTTAAGTCTGTTGCACTGGTGAACGATAAGTAATCGAAAAAGGCGAATCTGGCAGCGCGGTTTTGGATGGCTTCTAGGTTTTGGATGAGATAATGGTGGTGTGGGTCCCAAATTGCTGCGGCGTACTTCAGTTTGGGGCGTATTATTGTGGTGAAAGCTATTTTTTGTTTTAAGTGGCTGGGAGCAAACTTCAGGGTTCTTTGGATATAACCTAAAGATCTACGAGCTGTTGAAATGACGTGATTGATGTGGAGGGTCCATGATAGGTCACTTGAGATGTGTATTCCAAGGTATTTATACGAGTTAGTCAGTTGTAGAAAGCTGTTATGTAGGGTGTAGTTGTACACTAACGGATTAGTACGTCTGTGAAAAGACACTGATCTACATTTGGAAATGTTTAAACTCATCTGCCACTTGTGGCAGCAATTTTGAACGGCTGTTAATCTGTTTGTAAGGCTATTTGATCTTCATGACTAGAGATTGTTGCGTAAATAACGCAATCGTCGGCGAATAATCTTATATTGTTAGTAATACAGTGTGGAAGGTCGTTGATGTAAATCAGGAAAAGCAGGGGGCCAAGTACTGTTCCCTGGGGAACACCGGAGAGGACGGGAGAGATTTGAGACCTGGCTGTATTTATGACGACGAACTGTTTTCTGTCAGTGAGAAAGTTATTAATCCAGGACAAGACGAATGGGTCGAGGTTAAGCAAAGAAAGTTTGGTCATAAGGCGGTGGTGAGGAACTTCATCGAAAGCCTTTTCAAAGTCAAGAAATAAGGCGTCAGTTTGGATGTTCCGGTCAAGATTTGTGTGCAAGTCATGGATGAAGGCAGCAAGTTGTGTTTCGCATGACAGGCCTTTACGAAAACCATGTTGGGAAGGGTGAATGAAGTCGTGCTGTTCGAGGTGATTAATGATGTTGGTAAATAAAATGTGCTGCATAATTTTGGATGGGATACTTGTAAGCGATATGGGCCGGTAGTTATATGGGGATGCTTTGTTGCCATTTTTGAACAATGGAGTTATTTTACCGAGTTTCCAATCACTCGGTACCTGTCCCTGTGAAAGTGATTGAGAGAAGAGCAGCTGAAATGCTGCGCTAATTATCAATTGTGTATTCTTTAATATTTTGCTGTTGATGTTATCGGTTCCACTTGCAGATGAGAGTTTCATTTTTCTAATTACGTTACTTATTCCATTTGCAGATATTTCAATAGGTGACATTGGCTCGCTTATAATAGACTAAAGGGTCTCTCCGCAGCTCGCAAAAAAGCTATGTTCACGAGTGAAAACAGAACAAAAGGCATGGTTTAAGGCATTCGCCGAATCTACGTCACTGAGCGGTTTGTCATTAGTACCGGATAAGGTTATCGGCAAGATGTTTCTTGGGTTTTTTGTTTGCCAGAATTTTTTAGAGTTATTTTTGAGCATGTCTGGTAGTGTTGTTCGAAAAAAATCGCGTTTCGCGTTTTGAATGTTAATCGAGAGGCATCGTACGGAGTCGGAATATTCTTTCCATAGGGACGGTTGGTTCTGTTTTTTGGCACGTCTGAACAGGCGTTTTTTTCGGTTTATCAGTTTTTTAATCGCGTTGTTAAACCAAGCGGCGGATGTTTTGTTTTTAATTTTTATTCTTGGAATATATGCATCAGTTAGTTGGTTGAGGTTTTCGACTAGCAACTTCCAATTATTTTCTATGGTGCGCTTGTTGAATCTCTGCTCGTACGAAATGTAAAATTGTTCAAGTTCGCTGTTAATCTTTTCATAATTGCCACGACCGTAGAGTTTTATCTGCTTTGGTGTAGGCTTATTTTCTGGAAAAGTAAAACTGAAAGAGGCAAGAATAATTTTGTGATCACTTATTTCTTTAAGGTAATGGAGAGAATGCAGGCTACTTGGATCCGACATTAGAATAAGGTCTAATATATTAGAGCTGTGTAATGTTTCTCTGTTGGCATGGGTTATTACTTGTGTTAGTTGGTAGTTTTCTAAACAGGCTAGGAATTCGCCGCATTCACCGCTGCGAAGGGAAACGTTGTTTGACCACTTTATGGACGGATAATTGAAGTCCCCGCAAATTCTGAACTTTGCACGGGGATACATTTTGTGTAGTTTGTCGAGGGTGTCGTTAAAGTTGATGTTAAAGTTGGGCTTTGATTTGGGGGAGCGGTAACAGACACCTAGTATGATCAGCCCATGGGAACTTTCGCAAGCTACCCAAAGGGCTTCCAGTGGACTGGTAATGCTAATAACGAAGTGACGGATTGTATGTTTAACAGCGATAAGCACGCCACCACCTCGACCGGATAAACGGTCCTGGCGATGCAATGCGAAATTGGTTAGATATGAAAGAACTTCAGAATCTTTGATGGAAGGTGAAAGCCATGTTTCTGTCAACATCACGACGTCACAATCAGATGATTCAATTATGGTACATATTTCGTCGCGTTTCGGCATGATACTTCTTATGTTCGTGTAGAGAATAGAAAAGCTGACGTCACTTGCATGTTTGGCGGGGTGATTCTGGGTAGGGCGAGAGGGTGAGGTAACTGGCGATACATTTACTGGGATGTGAAATTGCTAGCTGTCGCGTGGAAAAATTTCTTTCACTTCTTTTCGGGTTGCATCATAGTGGTACGATTTTTTCCCGATAACTACCTTCTTGTAACGGAGCTTGAAAGGGCCGCCATGCTCACGTGCGAAGCGTAGAAGCTCTCTCTGGGCAGTGCGGGTAGCAAAACAATAATCCTGACCTACACTGTACGGTGTATCTTTTAGTTTGAAGCCGTTAGAAAAGATTTCTTCTTTCATTTTGAACTGGGAGAAATTAACAATTACTGGGCGCGGTTTTTCTGATTGACGTTTTCCGATTCTGTGCGCTCTTTCGATATCGTTCGGCACAAGGTTAATTTTGATGTGCTTCTTGCAAATGTCAGCAACAAACCCTTCACTGTCTGCCCAAGTTTCTTCTTCTTTTTCGGGGTTTCCATAAAAAAGAAGATTGCACCGACGCGACCTATCTTCGGCATCGTTTAGCCTGCCTTCCATATTGGAGAGCAGGATTGTTTTGTCGGTTGATGATTTTGTTAAAGTTCCTACGCTGGAGAGAAGTTCCGGGATAGATGCGCACATTTCTTAAGATTTTGTGATACGAGTTGCAAGGTCTGTTAATGTTACTTCGGTTGCTGTTAGTCGTTCATTTATCGTTTTCAGTTCGGAAAGAATTTGAGCCTGGCCTTCGTCTAGTTTTGTTAGAAGTGCTTGGATAGTTTGGTCGGTTTGACTGTTTGCGCTACGCGTGGTAGAGCCTGGATTAGACTCTACGTCACCTGATAACAGTAGCAGCTTTAGGACAATGTTCGCACATGTAAAGATATTCATAACAAAACACAAGAAATACTGTGGGCATGGCAGTTGCACCAAAAAACGGTTGCTAGTTTTTTTTGCATCAAGGGAGTCGGGCGAACGTACCTGCACAATAAATGCGAAGGGCGTGAAGGGATACCGCATGTCGGCACAACTGTCAAGCCCACGAAGTGTCGGCTGCGGAGCGCTGTCTTTTATGCCCGGTTGGGCAGCTGATGTCGCTGAGGGTGGCGCTGTTGAAAATTCTAGGAGTACGGTGAGGGGGTCAATGCAGGGGCTATCTTTCGGTGCTGGATGGAACAGTGCTGGAGCGTCATGCAGGAGAATGGGCGTTGTCCGGATTGGTTGCTGCCGACAGCGTCGAAGGGCTCGACACGGCATGCAGCAGCGAGCACCTGCACAATAAATGCGAAGGGCGTGAAGGGATACCGCATGTCGGCACAACTGTCAAGCCCACGAAGTGTCGGCTGCGGAGCGCTGTCTTTTATGCCCGGTTGGGCAGCTGATGTCGCTGAGGGTGGCGCTGTTGAAAATTCTAGGAGTACGGTGAGGGGGTCGATGCAGGGGCCATCTTTCGGTGCTAGATGGAACGGTGCTGGAGCGTCATGCTGGAGAATGGGGCGTTGTCCGGATTGGTTGCGGCCGACAGCGTCGAAGGGCTCGACAAGGCATGCAGCAGCGAGCACCTGCACAATAAATGCGAAGGGCGTGAAGGGATACCGCATGTCGGCACAACTGTCAAGCCCACGAAGTGTCGGCTGCGGAGCGCTGTCTTTTATGCCCGGTTGGGCAGCTGATGTCGCTGAGGGTGGCGCTGTTGAAAATTCTAGGAGTACGGTGAGGGGGTCGATGCAGGGGCCATCTTTCGGTGCTGGATGGAACGGTGCTGGAGCGTCATGCAGGAGAATGGGGCGTTGTCCGGATTGGTTGCTGCCGACAGCGTCGAAGGGCTCGACACGGCATGCAGCAGCGAGCACCTGCACAATAAATGCGAAGGGCGTGAAGGGATACCGCATGTCGGCACAACTGTCAAGCCCACCATGTGGCTTTATAACTATTCACATTGTCATGGACAATTATGGAGCAAACGTGATGATGTTTAAGCAAATGGGTAACGGCAACATCAACACAGTTGTACATCATCCACACGACGCCAACCACGTTATCTTTCTGAGTTTTGACCCGTGCCACGTGCTCAAAACATAAGAAACCAGTTCCTTGAACATGAACTTACAGATGGCCCAGGAGTGATTAGTGGTGCGTTTGTGCAGAAATTATTCGAGCATACAAGCACAAGACTGTGAAGCTGGTCCGAAATTTGACGAGGAAACATGTCTACTCCTCCAATTTGGAAAAAAAATGGCAGCATACCCACGGAGTGAGTGATGGATAGTGGGGCGAAGCATCCGTCCGTCCATTCGTTTTTGCTTTCGTCCATCCGCCCGTCCGTGCGTCTACACGTTCATCTGTGCATCCGTCCCTGCTTTCGTCCGCCCATGCGTTCATCCGTCTGTGTAACCATCCGTGCGTCCATCCCTGCTTGTGTCTCTGTGTCCGTTCGTTTACCTATTCAACACTCCAAGTGCCATCATCTCGCATCTTTTCATCATATAATCCTCATATAGAAGCACCGCCATCCAGCGGACATTCCAAGGACTGAACGAGAGGAGGCGCATGCACACTTTCTTCAGGCTTGCGCTTCGTGTCTACTTCCAACCTTTAACCACCTCGAGTTCATGGTATATACTAGTTCACTGTAATCATGGCACTGCGGCCCAACGCTCGCTAAACCTTTCTAAAATCTAAGAGGTTACGCCCAGCGAGTATAACGTAGCAACCCTTGCTTGTCTTCTGTGCGTTGCTGAACAATAAATATTTCGCAGCGTGCGCGTTAACTGAAAGCCGATTTCGCCTGTCTCTCATTCCTCCTTAGCAGCCTATGGCATGTACATTGAGCACTATTTTTCAGTGTTCAACAATGCACAGAAGAAATCTCTCACCAGCACCACCTTGGAGGTCCAAATCTACTACTGGTTACACACTACGACAACTACTACGGCTACGAGGAACGAACGGGTTACCTCATGACAAGTTCACTTTGCAAGCGGGAATGACAAAATGTCAGTTATGGGACGCGTCTACAAGGCACGCTAGCAGCTGAAGTTGCTGCATGGCCTGTTTTTCGCAAGTGAGAGAGAGAGAATTAACTTTAATAAAGGCCCTGAAGGGGACTGGGCACCCCTTACGGGGGCCAGCCCGGTGGCTCCGCCCATGTGGAGACTGGGAGTCGGAGCTCGCCAGCCACCTTTTGGGTCTTCTGGACGGCCTGGTGTTTAAGGGCCCTGTCGGGGCTCCTGAGGTGGTTGAACCAGTCGTCCTCGGTGGCAGGGGACCCGAAGCTAGCGTTTAGCACGGGACACTGCCACAGCATGTGACTTAAATCACACCTTGAATTTTGGCATTTGGGTCATTCTGGCCTTATATCTGGCAGGTATTTGCTGCAGATATAGGGGCTGGGGTAACTGTGCGTTTGCAGCAGTCGAAGCGGTAATTGTTGTGCTTTATTTAGTGCTGAGTGAGGTGAGGGGAATTCCTTTCTAAATAACTTATAGTGCGAGCAAATTTCATGATATGATAGGAGTGGCTCCCGGTGCGTGTTGGTGTCCCCGGCCAGTGAGCCAGACCGCGACCCCCCGCGGCACGTAAGATCAGGCGCAAGGTTATGAGCCAGCTCATTACCGTTGCGGACCGCTGGTTGAACGTTGATCCCTTCATGACCAGGGAACCAGTGGATATGCTTGTCTACAGTTATCTGAACAGATGCTAGAACTCTTAATGCCGCCTGGCAAAGTGTACCGCGGCGGTATGCCATTGCAGCGGGTTTAGAGTCGGTAAATATTGTGTCGCGCTGAGGGAGTGCTAGAGCAAGGGCAATGGCCACTTGTTGAGCCTCGCAGGCTTTCTGTGTTTTTACGATAAGATCATTACGAGCTTTTCCGTCAGGGGCGACCACCACAGCTGCAAAGTAGGGTTTGTCCACGTTTTAAGCGGCGTCTACGAAAACCATGTCTGTCGCGTGTAGGTTGGCCGCTTTTAGTGAGGATTGAGCTCGTGCCCTTCTTCGAGCCTGATTGTGCACCGAGTGCATGTTCCTGGGAAAGGGTAGCACTGTGAGTTTAGCGTGAAGGTGTTGCGGTAGTGGTTCTGGTTCGTTGACTTGAGTTGGGATAGGAAGACCTATGTGTGAGAGGAGTTCCTGACCCGCAGCTGTCGAAGACAGGCGTATGAGTTGGGACATTCTTTGTGCTTCGATGATTTTTTGGAACGTGTTATGTACCCCAAGGGATAGCAGGCGCTGCGTGCTTGTGGACATGGGTAGACCAAATACTCGTTTTGTGCATTTTCGGATGAGGTTGTCTACTTTAGTTTCATCGCCTTTGCTCCATGGGTGAGCGCAGGCAACGTAGTGAACGTGGCACATTAGGAACGCATGAAATATGCGTAGTAAGCTTTCTTCTGTGAGTTTTGCGTGTCTATTAGCGACGCGTTGGGCGAGGTGAATGACTGCTTCAGCTTTTTTGGTGAGATGTGTGATGGTTAAGTCGTTTTTGCCATTCTCCTGTAGGGTAACGCCCAGAATTCGAACCGACGACACTATCAGGATACCCGAGCCATCCATTGTGGAGAGGTGTATGGTAGGTTCGGCTTCGGTACGGCCGTACTGTGGTGGCAGAAGCAGCAACTCGGACTTAGATGCCGATAGTCTGAGGCCCGTGGGCTTTAAAAATGTTTGTACTGCAGTGACTACTTCCTGAAGGCTCGCTTCGATTTGTCCATCGCTCCCTTCAGTACGCCAAATAGTAATATCGTCGGCGTAGAGCGCGTGTTCTACGCCTTCGATGTGTCTAGCTTTTGCGAAAGTTGCCTGAGGGCTGAATTGAAAAGAAACGGTGAGAGCACCGACCCTTGCGGGGTGCCGCGCGGGCCTAGGTTGTAGGTATGTGGCTTGAGATCCCCAACTTTAAGTGTGGCCGTTCTGGCTCTTAGGAAAGAGCGGACGTATTCGTAGAAGCGGTGGCCTAAGCCTGCCTCCTGAATCTCGTGTAGTATATGAGCGTGGCTTATGGTATCAAAAGCTTTCTCTAAGTCAAGAGCTAGGATTTCTGTGAGGTCTTTGCTCCTTACTCTAAGTAACGTCTCCTGCAGCATGAGAAGTACGCCCTGCGTGGCCATAGCCGGTTTGAACCCTACTTGATTGAATGGGAAAAGGTGTTTTCGCTCTGAATATTTTGTGACTCGACGGAAAATGACGTGCTCCATGACCTTACCCACACAGGATGGGAAGGAGATGGGTAGTAGAGAGTCGAGTTCCGGGGGTTTGTTCGGCTTGGGAATGAGTATGACGGTCGCGGCCTTCCATTCTGGCGGGACGCTCCTTTGCTCCCAAACCTCATTCATGTGGGTGGCAAGTGATTCAACGGCATGGTCAGCCAGGTTGCGGAGTAGCTTGTTGGTGGCTCCGTCAGGACCCGGGGCTGACTTAGTATTGAGCTCTGCTATACCGCGCGTATTTCAGCGCTAGTTATAGCCTGCTTAAATGGGTCGTCTGTGGCCACCGCGTAAGGTGGATAGTCTTCATGTGAGGTAGGTTCTGTGCATAGATACCGCGCTGCTGTAGCATCTAAAATCTGCGCGTCGGTAAGTTGCTGTCTTCGCGCTTTGTGTAACAGTCTATCTAGAGTTAGTCGTTGCTCTGACTTGGTGGGCTTGTCGCCGAGCAGATGCCTGAGAACGTCCCATTTTAGACCCTTTCTCATGCGTGCGTCAAGCGAATTACACACCTCATTCCACTGATTGCGTGCTAGTGTGTGACTGTACTCTTCGATTCGTTGGTTGAGCAACGCAATTCTTTTTCGTAGCCTACGATTGAGTTTATGCATTCTCCATCTTTCTTGAAGACTTTTGTGAGCCTCCAGGAGATGTGCGAGGTGGCTGTCCATGTGGTCTATGTTGCGTGTTGTAGAAATATTTTCGGTAGCTTGTTTTACGTCCTGCTGTAGTCTCGCAAAGAGTTCAGAGAGTGAAGAGTAATGGTTGGTGTCTTGTTTGCGTATTTGCCTTAAGAAGTTCCATTCCAGTCCACTACTTTAAAGTCTCTATGCTCGAGGCTGCCTATATTGACTGTTGTGCTACAGATAAAGTGATCGCTACCGAGGTTAGCTTGCAGATTAACCCATGTGGGATTCGAAACGTTGCGTACGAGGGTCAGGTCAGGGGATTAGTCCGGTGACACAGAGTTACCTATGTGTGGGGGGGTAGAGAGGTCGTTAAGTAACATGAGATAGTATAGAGTGATGTGTGTTTGTAAGTGGCGTCCTTTCTGTGTTGTATGATTGTAGCCCCATTCTACATGGGTGCGTTGAAGTCCCCCGCGATGATGAGGGGATGGTTGCCTGCTATCTGCGTCACTTTAGTTAGTAGTGTGGTGAATGTTTCTGTACTAAGTGAAGGTGAACTGTACACGCTAACGATAAATACCGATTGCTTAATGTGAGCGTTGGGGATGATATCTATCATCTGATGATCTATTTTGAGGCCTGGTCGTAGTGCACGTGTCGTGTAAGCATAAGGCTTAGCCACACAGGCGGCTATTCCTCGAGCTTTGTTCCCACAGACGGCCTCGACTCTGTATCCGCGAAGAGCGAATCGGTCGATACGTGTTTCCTGCAGGAGAATGACGGCCGGTCGTTGGGTCATAGAGCCAATGAATTGTTGTTTGCGAGTGACAAACGCGTGGCTCACTGAATTCCGGCTTCGCTAACATCCTCGCCGATTGCTAGAACAAAGGTACGTTTGTTTATTATTATTTCGAAGTTTCCATAGCTTGACGATAGGTTCGCTGCTCACTGCAGTCGCATAGACGCGCGTCGCTGTTACTTTATCTGGTCGATGGCGTCCCTTGAGGAAGCCGAGAAGTGTCCCCACATAAACTGTTTGTCTTTAACACCATGGTGCTATTTCCCCATTCGCGAAGATGTTCGGATTCGCTAACCTTCGCAACACCAGCGACAGCCAGGAAAGGTACGCGTACACTAATAGGAAGCATGCTGCGACGGCGCCCCACCCGTCGGCGCCATTGTGTGGCAAGCAGCCATGTGCGGTCCACATTGTCGGTGCCGTGAGATTCTCAAGGCACGTGCATCCCGCGCACCCGCCGGCTCACGGATCCCATAGAGTTTCTTAAAAGTAACAAGAGGGGACTCTAGCGCTGTGATCGTTCAGTGAGCATGAGAATCTTGGTTAGTACTCAGATTTGCCTAGTCTTCGTACTTGCTGGTGGCGAATAGTACTTGCCTCTTCGTTTAATGCAGGTTTTGATTTTGTCTTGAAGAAAAGAACGAACTCGTTTGAACTACGTGACCTGATTTGAAATGGTAAACCTAAATGAATAAGGTGTTGACGCGGAACCGCAGAACATTTGCCGGTTTTCGTTTCGTGTGCAAACAGCTCCAAGCCAGATGAACACACACGGAGCCAGAAATACGAAGATTAGACAAATAAGTGTACTACCCATCACACCCATGCTCGCTGAAGCGCCGTGCGTTTCAGCTCCCATAGACGCTAGCGCCAGAGTTCCCCTTAGTGTATATCAAGAAACACTGTGGCGCCTCCTTCTCGCTGACAGACGGAAAGAAGTGGCACGGGGAGATGATGTCCATGTGAGAAGTGGGCTCGAGAGATGGAGAGGGTAAAGCGAGAGAGAGCTGACACGTGGCAAGCGCGCGGCAGTCAAGAGAGAGCACCAGCGGCGAGGGGTGTGGTGCGGGCGGAGGAACCACGTTACACAGACTGGTCGAAGAGCTCCTTCGCCTCTAAAATCTTGTACATATCAAAATATTTGGTACGGTGGCCGTATCCCTTTAAACGAAGTGCAGAGCTCGCATGCAAACACATGGGCTGCGCTAACGGAGGCGGGAACTTGCTTCACCGAACCAGGGCTGCATGTTCCTCAAAACCTGCCAATCAGACCACATTGCATGACGCCCAATATTATCTTGGCTACAGTAAAGTTGCTTTTCTCTTTTTATGAGGCCAAAAACGCTCTTCGATCGCATGAAATGATCCGGTGTGAACTTTGTGTATCTGCGTTAGCTTAAGAAACACTGCCCCCCCACCCCCACCCCCAAAAAATGGTTTTGAATTATCTATTCTAATGAGGATCTATTCTAATGTGTTGATGGATAGATGTTTGTCATAACACAGCACATCGTTATAGCACGTGCAATGGAGACTTAATAATAGGTTATTTATTGCCAACCACTCCAGTTTTCAGTTCGCAGGAGCTTCAAAAACAAAACGCCGCCGTGCGCCACTACAACCACTTAGCGTGTAAAACAATCGACCACGTCATCAAGAATAACTGTTGCGGACTTCCGCTTGGTTTCACCAATAAGTTCGTTCGACAGGGAGCGGAAGAGCATTGACATCAAACAAAAATTTCGACACTTTAGCCGCAGCCAAGAAAAAAAATTTATGTACTTGAAAAGCTACGCACTACAACGTTCAAGAACCCTCGTGCCCTATCACCCCTTTTCCATGATCTGCTTGAAGATTCAGGGCGAGGCCTGCTTAGAGAAGAAAAAAGGTAGCAAATTTGACGAGGAAATGTATGCTCCATGGAACGTGTGTACTGAAGAGTCATTAGTTCAGTGAATGTTGGGAAGGTAAGGGTGGCGGTTTTTGCTTTACCGAGACTCACAGCAGAAAAAAAGAGCAGAGATAAAACACCCGGTGTTTTCGTGTTGCCTTAACCTCACAAATATAAGCAGGCATCACGTGATGCATCCGTGTCCACTGAGTGCCACCATGCTTCACGATGACGTTAAAAAAGGACAATCAACTCATAAACGGAAAATTCAGCTGAGAAGATGTTGTCTGCAAGAATACGGAACCTGTGATGACCAATGTACAGATTGCTAATTGCGAATGGCCATACTTTTTTTCTCAACTATTTGTATCTCACAAAAAGCATGAAGCAAGAATCCTCAATATTTGAGTCGTTGTGAAGAGACCCTGCGCGTTTTCCCAAATGCTAGCTTTCTTAAAAGTGAAGAGCGTCCAACTAATTCCACTGAGGATAATGAATTTTGTCGGGTGAACTTCTCCATCATTCGCATAATTTTTAGTGCAGAAGACCTTAAAAACCTACATTTGTTAATGTATTCTCGGTAAAACACGCCTTCTTCTCGCTCTAAACTTGGGGTATAGAAGATAATTCACCCCCCTCCCTAACTGGCTACGGGGGCCGATTTGTGGCATCTGAGCAATACAGCTAATCCTTGAATACGATGCCGAAATTTTTCATTTCCGCAATATATCTTAAATTGTTGCTGGAGTTTCGCGCAGTCATGATGTGTGCATGATTTTTGTGCTGTGAAAAAGACTTAGCAAATGCAAGTCGATGTGACAAGACGCCTGACAAAATTGTAATAATATTTCGGCGCTGTCAGAAGGATCTTGCTAACACTCATGGTATAGTGCAAAACTGCGTTTCTTCTGCGTGTTTTACAACAAGACATAAACGTGGCCTAGCCTTCAGGTAAAATAAAGGCCTATAATATTTCTTTAGATTCTAAACATCCAACGACTACGTGAATTCGTTATTCATTCTTACTGTCAATTCCACAATTAGCTCCGCTGTTCGTGTTACGAAAATTTCATTTCTGCGTAGAATATCAGAAGATAGCTTTAAAATTCTAAAAAAATATAGTGTTTAGGACTGATTTTTTTTATTGGAAGGTAAGTGAGACCGAGATGGAAACAGGTGCTTGTTCTTTCTGCGTGTGTGCCCTGGCTCATGGTTGAGTGAAAGGAACGCGTAATTACTGGTCCCTCATGCTTCACAGGTGAGAGGGGGGGGCGGGGGAGAGAATGGCTTCCTGAAGAACGATATGCTTTGTTTTCTTTGCTCAAATGCTTACCAGGTGATTAAGCAGGCAGCCAGTGTGTTTGTAGCGGCCATTCTTCGGGGAAAAGTGTTCAAGCATTTTGCCGTCGAGAAAAGTTAACAGGGGGAGAGACGCCGGCGAATTTAGAGGCAGTGTGGAAGCTATAACACGCTTAGGTGAGTTGTTTTACTTTTAATCACTTGACACAGCGTGCGAAGTAAAGCACGAAGTTCCAACAGTTAGATGTTATACCTGTTTTTCCAGCTTGCGCTTTTATTATGTCCGTGCGTTGTCTTATGCACGGGAGCACTGTAATTAGGATTAGAATTAGGACAGACGGTTCGCCTGGTCAGTTCCACTTACCATATTTGCAAGTAAAACCATTGTCCTTCAGTACAGTTTCTCGTTTGCCAGGAGTACTCTAGATATAATGGGGCTATTCGTTATTCATTACTCGACCTCCTGGAACAACGTGGGTTCCACCAATTTCGCTTCGCTCAAAAAAAAAAAAAAAAAAAAAGCTGGTGCCCCACAGAAATGACAGCCACAACTGCGCCTAAAACGGCTCTGCTTACCGTGCAACATTCATTTAGTATGTACACACAGGTAAACAAGAACAGAGAAAAAAAGAATGAGAGATCAAGCTGGCCAGTTCAACCTAAAAGGGCACAGCAGCTGCTACAGCTCCATCGGCCATGCCATACTGAATAACGCTGTTCTTGTCCTTTCAAAGTGAGATGCCCGAAAAAGTGCAAAAGAGCTAACAACCCTGTGATCACCACCGTTCATACTGACGTCAGTCTGGTTGGTTTCTTGTTGCGATCATCGGCGCTTCACTTTCATTCCGTCTGTAAGTTTGTTAGAATGAGATAGCCCCGTAATTCTTACCAGACGCCGATATTTCGAATTCTCAATGCCTCGTTCGCCTTATCAAGGCAGTAGCCGCAGGTACGGTGACTGGTTTTTATAGCGCGCTACCGCGAGGGATTTTAGGCACTCAACTATTCTTTTGGCACAACATCTTCGTATATTTACTGGCACAATATACTATACATGTTTTTTTTTCTGAAAAGAAATAACTGTTGGGGGACCGTTTCATGGGCGCTGCATCGTGTCTCCCCCCACAAAAAAAAGTATTAAAGGCAGCGAACGCGTATTTCTTTTTTTATATTTATTTTGGAATTACTTGAAGTTCTCTGTGTACTCTGAATCACGAAGCCCACGCATGACAGATTATTGGGTTCTTAGAAAATGTAGTTCTTTCACAGATAGCGCAAGAAAACTATACTCACATGTGAAACCGTGCGTTGGGCCCTCTCCCTGGGTATGAAAAGGGCACCATAGCCTTGCGTAGACACTCCCCCTCTCCCTTGAGAGAGAGAAAAGTGTAAAAAAACCTGCAGTATAGATCTTATAGCGTGGACACCGCCATAATGCCAAGCTGGTGGTGCCATCTTTGGTCTGGCAACCCAGTGGAGCGTGCGTAGCTCCGAGTTTCTATGAAAAAAAAAAAAACTCGTGCGGTTGCAGCTGCAGTCAGTTTTTTTTTTCTGGCACACTGAATTCAGTGCTAGTGATGCAGTAGAGGTAGAAAATTAGTCAGTGAAACGTCCTGTAACGTTTTGATCCATTCGGGGTCAAATAATATGATCTATGACATCATGAAGTGGTTTTGGGACGTTAAACCCCACATATCAATCAATCAATATGATCTATGACGTTGCAATCGTGTCGTAAGTGGTCGATCATGGTCGTGTGTTTTCAGCACACTCTGTTCGAACAACGTAATAATATTTCGTCCCATTTCAGCACAACAAGCAAGTGCCGACACCCTTTGTATATACAAAGTATTGCTTTTTCCTGGACTGTAAAATTTAGGTTTGTTCTTGCACTCGTAGAGTGCTCGTGCTGTCGCAGCGACAACCACCCGTACATGCGATCGTTCGTGAGCACGCACTTGCGAATATTCGATCATGGTGGCATCTATTTGTTGCTCACAAACCGTGGTCTAATTTTTTGATCGACTTTCCATTGCGCCTTATAACTGGATTGTTTATTGTCCTCCGGGTGCTGACAAAATTAGGGCTGTTTATAGGCAGGTGCTCGCACACAAAAAGCGACGCTTTAGTTTCCATGCCAGGATGCTTTTTTTTCCTTGAAGAATAATGACATTTGATTTAAAATGGCCGCGCTCAAGTGAAAACAGTCAGTTTTTTCTGCTAATGTGGCCCCAAGCATGCCAAGGCTCCACCGTATGACTGGTAAAACAGCCACTTGTGTGTTATTTCTTGAAAAATATTTCTTTCTACCAGTTGTACGGCTTTTGCTGACGTTCGCCAAGCTAAAAGAGAAATTAAAAGTTCTAGAAACAACAGAGAATCACCCGTAACAACGTGATTTAATTTTGTTGTGTTCTTAAAAATATGAACTATGGTTTCATGGTGAGTATAGTATAGCGTGACTCATCGGACATGGTTTAATACCATGGGAAAAATTGTCTAGTATTTTATACACAAAGTGACAGAACTTGCTTTTTTTTTCACATTTAAGCTTTCATATTGCACATCGTGCACGCTTCATCCAACCGTGTTACGGAAGTTGTACGTTCACGACAATGATTCCACCACGTCATTTTCATGTAAATTCACTCAATGAACGGTAAACGTGTCAACCCGGTTATCCCACTGCGAAGTGAGGGTGTTCTCGTCCGTGTTAATAGAGCTACATTAACTACATTGATCACTGTGCTGAGCCGAGCTACGAGGCTAATTCTTTTGACCCAACCTATTATACTAAGTTATAATAATAGAGCGAAAAAAACATAGATGGTCATGTGGTGCCTGGATGATTTGCCCTTTAACGGTATGGGCCGTACTTGACCACTTATGTTTCATTATTATTATAACCATATCCACTTGTCTTTGGTCGAGTGGAACGTTCGCTAAGTACTCCGGATATATTGCTGCACTTGCTGACATACAACTTGTCACCTAACACAAGCAATGTACCACGCAGCAACCACACAAGCTGCGCATTCGCTGATCTGTGCTGCATGCGTACATATATTAAGACGGCAGTTTGCTTTTCAGTTCTTTTATAGTTCTTAGAACAACTAAGAATGATACAAGTGGCTTCCTGTTGATCTTTCGCTGGTTGGCATCCTGATAAAGAAGAAGAAAATCGGCAGTTCGACCGAGAACATGCTAAAATTGTTCGAAAACGCCACACACCCAAGCACCAGCCAGTACACACCGCGCCGTCGGCACGCTGCAATAATAAGGAAAAGCACTGGTTGCCAGGCCGTTCCTCCTCACCCGATGGAGCGGTATATTATTTAGGCTCTATTCATACAGATTATTCGAGAAACACTTGAGAAGCACTGATTATATAAATGTTCCACTTAATAAACACTGGGATCTGTTGCTGGAATATTTTATGCCTCACTCAATGTTTGCAAAGCAAACTGAAGCCGAAGCTATCACCCTTCCTTTGTCATCCCTCCCCACCCGCTCACATGCCTGCACGAAAACTACAACAGTTCAACGCAGTTTCAGGAGCGTTCACGTGAAAAAAGAATGCCGAAACAGTATATTTAAGCCAATTTTCATGAAATATACATGATAAGGTAAAAAACTATAAGTTGCTGAATTCCTATAGCACTCAGGCAAAATCCCGCCAGGATAGTCTGATTTATTTACAACGTGTACTTCAAGTGTCTCAATATTTAATGTATTAAAACTCTGCATCTCAACTTTTCCTCCATATCGTTAGTTTATATTATATTTTTCATCCCTTGAAGTCATGGATTTTCTCTGGTAAATGTATAAAAATTTTAGCGTAGCACACGGGAAATTTCGCAAATGTCGTATACCTAAGTGTAAAAAAAAAGAACTGCTTCTTTTTTAGCAGTTCGGGAATCAATGTGTGCTTTTACTAGTATAACTGGTTTTCGCCCTGCATTCTTGCACTGGTTCAGAAATAAGCAGGTGACTTGGAGATGAACTGAACAATTCCTCGCTTGTTAAACACCGGATTTCCTAGAAGAAGAGAGGCTTGTGGCGCACGTGCAGGTAGCGCAGAAGGTGAACCAAGAGAGAGATGGTGGAGTCGAAGCTAATGATACAAAGGTCCTTGGTTGAAAGTCTCGCACAGACAACACACGAGTGTATAAAAATACGACGACTGCCACGAGTGTCATTCTTCTTGCTGTTGTTCAAAGAGTACGTCATGAACCCTCGCGTCGTCGATGAGTTTCTCCGGCGCCTTGGCCAACGGCGAACGCATCCTCCAGTCCATCCCCGGACGGCGACACTCGTTCTCGAGTTCTGCACCATTAGGGGTGCCACCGACTGCGAGGACCTGCTGAACATGGACTGCCAAGCTACCCAATACTGGGCCTCCGTATTTCGGGAGTTTGATGTCCATGGGTGCGGTTCTTTTGCCAGCCGTGGCCTGGAAGCAGCCCTCAGAGATTGCGGTTACCCGGTCACCGGAGACCTCTTGGCTTGCCTGTGTGGCGTCTATTCCAAAGACGGCTGGCTTTCCTTCGACGCTTTCGTGAAGGTTTGCGCCATCGTCGGAAGCATGTGCCCCTCAAGTAGATTCAACGCAGCACCACTCGAAAGGACCTTTTCAGGGCCACCCTATTTCTGCATTGGCTGACTTCTCTTTCACGATCACTCTCCGTATCACCCTCACAAAATACTTGATACTGTACACTTAGCGTCACTAGGATCGGTTCACTTCTATAGTATTGTAGCTGTATCGTGGCTGGCCCTTTAGCACAGAATTAAAACTGCGATGCAGATACAATGACACTATTTTGCAAGTTTAGTGACTCTATATGGGTTTCATATTGTACTTACTGTGTTGGCTATACTACGTTCACGCGTGTTCGCAGTGAACTTTTCTTTCTCAAGGTTTACTTAACATAGTCGGTATATAAACTCTACAGGTTAAAGCACACCAACAGGAGTTTCATGTGGCACACGGAAAGGGGGGGAGGGGACAACCTCGCGAGAAAATTTAGGCTCCAATTTTTAGCTTCGTTGCTGATAAGAAAGATCTTTAGGCAAATGATGCACAAACACCGCAGCGCACTGCCCTATCAGAACTGTGGCGGCACGTCTCACAGAACTTACTAGTCGGGCCGTATTGCAATATGCCCCGTATTATTTCAAGTAGTAAGAAAGGAAATTTCATTGTTTTGTGCGGCAAAGATAAAGATCGGTCACATGACTTGCTTCAGCTGGTGGATATGTGTGCCCAGCTGCTTCAGTTTGAAGAAGTTCAGATACAAGTATAGTCGTCACGAATTTTTTTTCTGTGGTCAGTTGCTGGATACATGTTAGCCAACATCACGGCACACATTTCTGTGCCACGTAATAGAGAATTACTTATTTGCCCCTCATTGGAGACCACTCCATTTTCAGTTTCATAGAGCTTTCAAAACAGCAAGCTGCCATGTGCAACTATGGCTAATTGCGGTTTGCAAGACCCGACCACGTCAACAGGAAGAACTGAGACGCAAGTATTTGCGCATTGTTTACGTCAAGACGTCCGTTCTAGCAGAAAACGAGGTAGCAGTGTCGCCAAAAAAACTGTCAACGCTTGCACCACGGACACGAAAATAAATGACGCATATGAAAAGCTACGCATATAAACAGAACTTGGTCAACCACGTGTATTTGAATGACACGATTAGAAGTAGAGACTCACAAATTTTGAAACCGTGGCTACAAGAGCTTCATGAGCAAGAAGCAGCCCAGTATTACTTGGCATATTTTAAACTACACGCAAAAAGGGATAGAAACTAAAACTCAGCTCGAATTTCAGCCTTTCGATAAATGCATTTTCCACTCAGGAGCTTGGCTGCCGTTTTCACCAATTAGTCATGCCACACTGCACTTCTGTCAGTCTAGTCAGGCTTACAGACAACTTGGTTTGCTAATATGTACTCGGGTGCACTTTAAGGAACCCTTGGTACTCAAAATTTTCGGAGCCTTCACTACGGCGTCTCTAATTATTATTTGGTGGTTTTCGGAAGTTAAACCCGACATATCAATCTAATCAATCATATGTACTCATGCAAAATCAGTACCTGCTCAAAGCATAGGTAGAAATTGCTGTGCTCACCCGTTGCCTTTAGAAAACGCTGAAAAATCCTCGCGGAACTGGAAATTCCTGGGTTAGCACACTGCAGAGCCGCGGAAGACAGGTCTTGCTCGATTTAGCCATCTTCGACCAATGCATGGTTAACTTCTTCGTAGCTCATTGCGGCATCCGTTATCTGCCCGCCACAACTCAACTCGCTGTCTTTATCTTTCCCGTAGTAGACGCGCCAACCGAGCGAGATACCTTAGCGTGATCCAAGTTCCAACATCACTGAGCGAGGGGCGAGAAGGAGCAGAGGCAAGCGCTACCAACGAAGTAAAAAATAATATAATCACGAAATAAAGAATAAGAAAAGACACATCATCAAGAAGAAGTTCTTTACTGGGGCATCAATTTTTCTTTTGTAATACTTGTGAAAGCTAATACATGCAAACCTTCACATCAGCCTTACTCCGTCCAACCAAATCTTAGGATGCCCGGCAACCGCTACGAGCGTGCAATGTTCTTTAAAGCCGAAACTAGCGCTTAGGTTCCGGGTCCTGATAAAGATCTCGCGCAAGATTAGTGTATTGCGAAGTGAGAAAGTGACGTGGTTAAACTAATCATTGGGTCGTAGAACTGTGCTTTCCAATGAAGAAAGGAAGGCATGAGACACACGTGCAACGGGAGTGGGAGAAGAATGTGGCAGGGGAAAGGAGGTGGCGGTGGAGTCGAGAAGTTAGGGGTCATTGGTTGACAATAGCATGCAACCAACAGCTACAGAGGTGCTTAAAAATTCAACGGCTACAACGGTTGTCACTCGACTTGTGATTTTACCAGCATTGAGTCACTGTCCCTCACCTGGTGGACGAGCTTCTTCGGCGTCTATAACTACGGCGAAGACACCACTTGTGATGCCTCGCATGGTGGCGTTAGTGCTGCAGTACTGCGCCATGACGAGAGCATGCGACTGCGTTCAACTGTTGGACATAGCCTGCGAAAGTTTCGTGTCCTGGGCGACCGTACACAGGCTACGTCCGGGCTATCTTTTCAGCGACAACAACCTATCGGAAGCCCTGCGAGCTTTCAGTATCGCTGTCAACGGCCATTTGTTCACTTACCTTTGCACCAGACAAACATGGAACATCTGGTTTTGGCTCGACGCCTTGACGCATCAGGCTTGCGCCGCCATAGGAAACGTGTGCTTCTGATTTCGTGCAACGCAGCTCCACTCCGAGGGCCCCTTTTTGGGCCAACCAAATTTCCGGTTTGGCTGAGTACTCGATTCACAATTCCTCTCCTTGTTATCCTCACAGCATGCCCTCAAGAATTATTTAGCTTTGCTACGTTTGTTTGACTTGTCTCACAGTTATTAGTAGAGAGGACTAACAGTGGCGCCGTTGTGCGGTTACTTCCGTGGGACCTACACGTCTGCATGCTTCCGCAAACTCTCCGCTTGGCGTGCAGATGCTCTAGCTT
Organism: Rhipicephalus microplus; assembly: GCF_043290135.1. NCBI lineage: Eukaryota > Metazoa > Arthropoda > Arachnida > Ixodida > Ixodidae > Rhipicephalus > Rhipicephalus microplus. Next base: position 112,787,895 of record NC_134706.1, on the reverse strand, counting down.
CTTTTTTTTCTTGAACTTCAGTAATATCGTTCGTATTCACTGGGCCAAAATCAGTAAAATATTCCTATACGTTTGTTACTGTCTGTTTGATATGCGATAAAGAACTTCGCAGAAATGATTGGTTTCGCAAATTGATTCGACAATTTATGGCCAGCGTCTGCTACGTCAACGACACAAGTTGCATTGGCTGAGCGCGCAGCTTATGCAAATGGTAAAAAGAAACCTTTATATGCAAATGTAACCCACTCAGCACGTGCTCTAGACATACAAAATCCACCAGGCCTGCGCGCAAATCTCAGCACAGTCACAGCAAAAGCTGGAACACCGGCATTTTATACCCTTTTTTAAGACTTCCTGCGTAACCACTGCAATTAAACTTGTAGGATACCCACTATGCTATAAATAGTCATTTTGTGTAGCACTGTGTAAGTAGGGAGGCGTTCAATATATCATCTTACGTCAGAGAGGCGTTGTAGCCGCTGCACACTTGCAAGTAATTTTGTGCAATTTTTGTATTGTGTCGCTGACGACGATGAAGAATTATGCGTAGCAATATCGTAAAGAGTAGTCACCCTTTGACGACACAGTCGTTGCGCATTTCGCATAGTTTGATATTATATATCACGCTATGCGTCCGCATAATATACAAGGTAGGAGTACCCAGGGAGCTGATTCCGCTCGTCTGGGTATCGGCTCACCAGGGACTTAAAAAAACGAGAAGGCTCATTCGGTCGCCTGAGGTCTCACCTACCAGCCGACCCCTGGAACCTCCCAAGTTGCCGAACAAATAAGAAAGGATAAGCGCACATACCATGAAATCGTCGGACACTACAGAATCAATCGGCAAGTACACCCGAGAGCAGACACGCTCTGGAAAAATGAGGTTTCGTTTCGAAAGTAACAGATCAGGGTTTTAACAAACCACGCCCCCATTGTTTTTCGGTCCCAGCGTAAATTTTGTTCTGGGGTAGCGAATTCGGCCCACACGTTGCGAAAATGTCCAAGTCCCACACTGTAGAATTTTGGCACGCCCTGCTCCGCAGCCCAGACGCCAAAGTCCAGCGGGACCTAATCAGTCAAGCCCTTGCTGCTGCCGTGTCTCAGGAATTCTGGCCAACAGCTAGAGGCGTCAAGCCTAGCCTGAAGTAATTGATTGACTTTTGATAAAGCTTTTTCTATATCTCTCTCAAAGCATGACGGGTCTTTGAGACACGCGGCAGCCGCGGTCACCATGCTTCTCCATGGAGCGCGTACTGGGGCATTTCAATGTGGTACTCGCACGTTCCGTGAACCTATAATCCTTCTTGGGGCGTGACAGATATGTGCAAGATTGACACCTCTTCCAAAGTTTCTTATATAGCGGCTCTCTATTTACATTCTCTAGTTTTTGTGCGTGCGGTCATCGAAAGTGTTGCACGGGGATCGGCAAGCTGAATCTTGCGCACGTGATAACAGCGTCGGTGAACGCACATGCTTTTGATGATAAGCAAAGCAGAAATTGAACAAGATCGCATGACTGCTTATAAGAAGTGAAGCAACTAATTAGGTACCTACAACAAGCTGTTGGCGTGCAGCACATACACTCTTACTCATGCCCCGGGTAATGTGTTCACTGTACAACAAACTTAAGAAAGATGGTCTCGCTTCCTGTCTATATCTTGAACGTCAAGCATAACATGGTTAAGAGTGGAGCTACCATTTGGTACTGCGCTAATAAAATTGGTAGAACATGTTTAGGGGGGCACTGCACACATCTTCTTGCTGCACTCATCATCCTTACTGGCTGTTTACCTCATCACAAGTTCATTTTGTAAGCGGTAATGATGAAATGCCAGCTACGGGCCGCGTCTACAACGCACGCTAGCAGCTGAAGCTGCTGCATGCCCAGTTTTTCATGAGTGACAAACGCGTCGCTCCCTGAATGCCGGCTTCGCTAACTGCCTCGCCGGTTGCTATAAAAACGGTACGTTTGTTTATTATTATTAGACAGTTATAGTTTAGCGTTACCGTGATAGCGTAGGTTAAGGAAATGGCGTCACCGTGGAGCAAACGTTCGTTGCGGGAAGCGTCTTTATAGTTTAGCGGAATAGCGTTTACGTGGTTTACGTACCCCAGCCGAGATGATGGCGCCACCTATTAGATGGTTATTAAGACAAGCAGTGAAAATGAAAAGAAAACGAGAATGTTTGCCTTTTCCACCGTGTGAAGCATTGTTAGAAGTTTATTTTAGTGATAATAAAAGTAAATAAATATGAACCACGCACCGAACGCGAAACAGACGTTTTCGAAATGGGAAGCTGTCTCAAAAACTACGCAAACTTTTCCTTAATACTCGGTCATCGAAGCTAACTGAAGGCGAGCGAAGCCACTTGGAACAGTCGTTTGCTGCGAACAAGGTGAATATTCCAAAAACTACGCCATAATCACTTCGAAGCGGACGTCCAAGAGCGCCGCCATGTTTACGTACACTACGTACGCCTACGCCACCACGGTAACGTGAGATCTGCAAAATACCGCGCGTACGGGAAGCGGTACGTCACGTAGTACGGCACGTCACGTATCACGACAATGATACACGGAATCGGTCCACCCGTGATACCGATTCCGGTATCACGGGTGTACATTGATACCGGAATCGTAATTTGCATGCGCACTTCGATTCCGGTATCACGGTACACCCGATACCCCGTAAGCCCGGTATACTATAACTCTCTATTATTTTGAAGTTTCCATAGCTTGACGATAGGGTCACTGCTCACTGCAGTCTGATTGACGCGAGTCGCTGTTACTTATCTGGCCGATCGCGTCCCTTGAGGTAGCCGAGAAGTGTCCCCACCTAAACTGTTCGTATCTAACACCATGGTGGTATTTCCCCATTCGCGAAGACGTTCGACTTCGCTAACCCTCGCAACGCCAGCGACAGCCGGGAAAGGTACGCGTACACTAACGGGAAGCATGCTGCGACGGCGCCCCACCCGTCGGTGCGATCGCGTGGCAAGCAGCCATGCGCTGTCCACATTGTCGGCGCCGCGAGATTCGCAAGGCACGCGCATTCCGTGAACCCGTGGGCTCGCGGATCCCCTAGAGTTTCTTAAGATTAACCAGTGGGACTCTGGCGTTGTGATCGTTCAGCGACCACGGAAATGATGGGTATACAGTACACGAATTTGCCTAGTCTTTGTACTTGCTGGCGGCGAATAGTACTTGCGGCTTCATTTATTGCTAGTTTCGGTTTCGTTTTGAAGAAAAGAACGAAGTCTTTTGAGCTTCGTGACCCGATTTGAAATAGTAAACTTAAATGAATAAGGCGGTGAAGTGCAAACGCTGAACATTTGCTCATTTTTGTTTCGTGAGAAAAGAGCTAGCTCCAAGCCACACGAACACACACGGAGCCAGAAGCACGAGAAAGAGAGAGAGAGAGAATAAACATTTATTAATAAGAAATGCACACTGAGCCTTTTTTGGGTGGGGCCCTCAGTCCAGGGCTCCATTGCCTTGCGCGACCCTGCGAGCCCACTGGAACAGCTGCTGCCGTTCCTGCCGGCGTGAGCTGAGCAGTGCAGACTCCCAAGAGGAAGGGGTGGGATTGGGAATGGGAGGAACGCCCTGTGGGGCAGAGCATTCCCACGTGGAGTGGTACACCGTCGGTACGGATCCTCAGAAGGGGCAGTAAGAGGGGTAGAGAGTCGGATGAAAGCGATTTAGCATATAAAGGCAAGGAAATTAATTGGTCCGTAGTTGCCGCCAAGCGACAGCATCTGCTCTGTTAAGTGAAGGATGATGGGGAGGATATGTATAGCGGCTCTGTCGGTAGTACTCCAGCGTAGCGTTGTAGTTTAGTGGTTCTGTCGATGCGTCGTCTGGATTGGACAGCTCTTCCAATGGAGCCCGGCCGGTCAGCTCTCGGGCAACCGCATGAACGCGTTCATTACCATGGAGAGAGGCGTGCCCAGGAGTCCAGACGATACGCACAGGACGTAATGCAGACGGTGAGACAGAAGAGAGGATATTGTGTGTATGTGCAGCTACAAGTCTTTGAGCGAAAGCGCGGCAAGCAGCTTGTGAATCTGTTACAATAGTGACAGGGGAGTCATGTGACAGTCGCGTAGCGTGAACAATTGCCAGAGCGAGAGCTCCCTCCTCTGCCAGACCACTGTCTGTAGTGCGAAGTGTGGCAGACGCCACAAGGGTGTCTGTGTCATCTGTCACGGCTAAACACATGGCTTACTTCTCTGGGTAGCGTGCTGCATCAGTGTAAAGTACTTGTAAGTCTGAGGTACCATCACCAAAGACGCGTGTCATAGCCTGAACTCGGGCACGTCGACGACCGGCGTGGCGGGAGGGATCCATATTGCGTGGAATCAGAGGCACTTTGATGAGTGCGCGGACAGTAGAAGCAAGTTTATGTCGTGGTACTTGTGCGGGTTTTCGAGGAATCGGGTAGCCAAGACGAGACAAGATGGCGCATCCCTGACGGGTCTGCCTGAGCCGTTGGAGCTGACTGTTGTGCTGGGCCTCGGTGAGTTCGGTTATGGTGTTGTGGACTCCTAATTGAAGAAGGCGTTGTGTAGATGCGTGTGGAGGCAAGCCAATAGCCGCCTTCACAGCTGTCCGTAGAAGGTGATAGATGATATTCTTGACCACATAGGAAAGGCGGAGTTTTTCAATACGTTGGCCGTAACGTCGGGATACTGGCATGTCCAAATGCATCCTGACGATGTTCAGAAAACTGCATTTGTCATGCCTGATGGTCATTTAGAGTGGTTGGTAATGCCGTTTGGGTTGAAGAACGCTCCAGCTACATTTGAAAGAGCCATGAAATCAATAATAGCGAAACATCAGCTCACCAATGTTATCAATTACTTTGACGATGTGGTCGTATACTCAGAGACATTTAATGATCATATACGACACGTTGAGGTGCTATTGAAAGCTCTCAAAACCTAGAACGTGAAACTCAAACGAAAAAAGTGCCAATTTGCACGCTGCAGCATTAAATACCTGGGTCACAGAATTTCACAAGGAACAGTGACACCTAAGCAAAGTAATGTGGCTGCCATACTCAAATTTCTGACACCAAAACGAGAAAAAGATCTCCAGCGTTTTTTGGGCACTGTAAACACCTACCGTCAGTACATCACCCACTTCAGCGATATCGCTCTTCCACTCACAAAACTACTCCACAAAGGCATCAAGTGGGTGTGGACAGAAGCATGCGAGCAAGCCTTTCGTGAACTGAAGGAGCGAATAACTGAAGAACCGGTGCTTCGCATACAGGACCCTTCGAGACCATGTACTGTGCACTGTGACGCATCTGGCGAAGGCATTGGTGCAGTGCTGAAACAACCTGATGACAAAGGCAAAGAACATCCTGTTGCTTACTATTCCCGCAAACTACTTAAGCACGAGGTGAACTACGCTATTACAGAAAGAGAATGCCTTGCCTTTGTAGATGCCATTGATAAATGGCATTGCTACCTTCATGGAAAGTCTTTCACTGTTGTAACAGTTCACTCTGCACTCCAGTGGCTGAAGAATGTTAAAAATCTTCAAGGTCGTCTCTTCCGGAGGTCTTTGAAACTGTCAATGTATGATGTGAACATCAAACATTAAAAGGGACGAGTAATGTCGAAGCAGATGCGCTCTCCAGAGCCCCAATAGTTAATCTTCTGTTACACGACGACCTTCAGCAATGCCAATGAGCGTCCCAAAGGAACGCATTCATTGGAAAATAACATCATCATCGTCAAAAAGGACTACAGAAAATATACGTGCCCCATGAACTACGCTCAATCATTCTGAAGAATGCACATCAATATTTTGGGCAAGTTAGAGTGAAGAAGACGTTATCACTCCTGTCTCCGCAATATCGACTAAGCTGCTTCTGGAGGTAATTGACAAATACAACAGAACACCCCATGAAGTGACCGGCTACGCACCTTCCTTCCTGATGTATCGAATTCCATCTTATCCTACTGTACTGGAACAACGAGAAGAAACTGTCGAAGAAGCGCGAAAAACTGCAGTTACCAATCCTATCGCCTACCATAACTAGAACAAAGTCATTTATGATGAAAAATTTCTTCTGATTGAGTTCCAAGTCGGTGACTTTGTCCTTTACGAGACACCATGGCATCCCAACAACGGCAAACTGAGTTCTGTCATGGAAGGACCCTACAAGATTCTACGCAAGGTCTCAACAGTGAACTATGAGATCAACCGCTCCGTGCTACCCTTACGTAGAAACTCTGACATTGTTCATGTTAGCAAACTGCGGCGTTATTTTGAACCTTCTGAGCTGAGACTTTCTCGAGGGGAGGGGGAAGTGTGATGCATTAACAAGGCGATTCTAGGAGAAGCCGACGAAGAGGAAGTGCGCGTGCATTAGAATAAACGCATGGCACCTGCACTACGACGTGTCTCCATTTTGTAGCGTCATATATAAATATATATATATATATATACATATATATATATATATATATATATATATATATATATAGTTTTTTTATTTTTGTTTTTAGCAGAAAGCAACAAATTTACTCATTTTCTTAATTTTCTAGCTGGCTTTTCTGCAAAGTTGTTTTCCAAACAAAAGGTCTCGTTTCTAGTTTTTTTTCTTAATCATTGCATTTTTGCCTTCTCCCCCTCCCTTCTTACGACATACTCATTGTGGGGAAAAGAGGTGGTTCAGTCGCACTCGCATATTTTCACTGAAATAGAATTGGTAAAGGTAAAGTAAGAACAAACATCAGTCTGGGCTCGATAGTTTCTGTTTTCTTTTGACTGGAAAACAACGTGGCATGAATGCCTCCTTGCTGATTTCTGCAAATGATCATTTATTTAGGGAAGCAGTTGTCAAGAACTCGTTACATAGATCTTCCCCTGATTATTTATTGGAAATATTGCTGGTTGTTTTTTTAAGCCAAACTTTTGTCAAATCGATCTGGAGCCGAAGCGAGAACTATCTTACCTCCCTAAACAATACACAAACAAGAAGTGAGATTTCAGCAAACTGTAGTGGCGTTCACAGGGAAATAAATATATGAACACTTGATTTAGGTCAGTGTTTATAAAATATATATGATTTCACATATAGTACAATAGAGGCTTAATCAGAATAGATAGTAAGAAAACTCTGGCCAGGATAGGGTGCTTTATTTATCACGTGTAATTTAAGTGTCTCGATTCATCATTTGTTTTAGTTCTCGAATAATATTTTTCCTCCATACCAATCGTTTCTGTTAAAACAATCTTATTTCACACCTTAAAATATGGATGTTTGTTGGAAAATGTTTAAAAGTGAAAATGCTACATCCGCAAATCCTCTCAATCTCCAGACACTTCAGGTTAAAATACAACGAAACTTTTTCTTTAGGTTGTCTTCCTTTAGTTTGAAAATCGCGGTAGATAGGAAGTCTTCGATTGGTTTGCCTACTGAGTGGTTTCTTCTGTGCATTGATGTACTTGTATTGAAACGGACAAGTGATCTGGAAATGAGTTGCGAAATTCCTTGCTTTGCGAATACCAACATTCCAGGAAAAAGAGAGACAAAAACTCGTGGCACGCGTTGAAGAAGCGCAAAGAAGATAAATAATTCGAGAGATAGAGAACAGGTGGTGGGTGGAGTCAAATCTGAGAGTAAACCGTTATTCGTTTATAGTGTCACACAGCCAACGCACTTGGGTATATGCACCGTGCAGTGGTGTTTTTAAATCTGACTGCAATGCCAGAACGCAATGACTAACGGAGAACGAACGCAATAGTAGGACGGGGTCATCAAAACGGAATGCGATGCCCGTGTCTCCCCGCCCGCGTGAGCGGGCGGATTGCCGCAGGGATACACGGGGACGCGTGCGCGCGTCCGTTTTCTGCGTTCTCCTAACGGCCAACGTCAGTGAACTTAGGATGGACTAGTGCCTAAGGCCCCTAGATGAAACAAGGTAGCGTCACTCATTGTTCTCGAGCCGTCGTCCTCACTCTCTCGATTACTCCTCCTTTCCTCTGCCATCCGCGTCTGTAATTGGTGCATTACTTGCACGTGATCTTGCAAATCGCTGGTGGTGTTATTTATTATTATGCAAAAGGTTCAAAACGAGTACGCATGCGCATATGGCTCCAGCCGGATTCTCGCCGTGACCAAAGACAAAATCGTAGCCAGAACATAAACTGAAGAGGAGGAGCGTTTCGGTGTGCGCTAAGTCGACCAAGATTGTTTCGCCATGCTCGTTCAATGCAACATCTGCGTTTTTCAGCAATGCTGCGTTGCCGTAAACAACAGAAAATGGTTTTGCTCTCTTCAACTTACCTCGTGCTTTCCGAGATGAAGCGCACCATGAAGTGCAACTATGAACCATTTCACGCGAATGCTTTCGTGCAACTCCGTCAACGTATGTCGACGCGGATATGCGAAGTGAGTTCACTTGTCGGTTTTTATTGAAACGCCAGGCGCGCGTCTAATGCGTGTCTAGTGCATGCCAGTTGGTACAAATACATGTGGGTATGTACGTATACAGAACAGCTGTAGGTTGTAATCAACGCACCTTCAGAAACATTTCACTCTTGACCAGTTCCCGCTTGAGCCGAAACGCGCTGGTTCGAGACACCTCACCAGTAGAACTCTCATTTTTCAGGAAGTTCCCAGCACCGCATCAGAATCACTTGGCATCACGATTGTCCAAATGGGCACACTTGAAAAAAACGTTATCGCAGTGCTGCTGGACGAGTGTTCGTACAGTCTGGTCGTAGTTTTTTTTTCTTGCGTGTGCACAAGCCGGTTGTAATCAATCGTCACAATGTCACGCCCTGTGGCCACTTACAGGATCCAGCAAGAAGCACTTTCACTGTGTCACAGCACGAACAAAACACAATCGGAGAAGTGGACTAGTTAGAACTGGACGAAATACCGTGGTCGTGGAACTAAAATGTATTACGCGAGACGCCATGGCTAGTGGTGTAAAGTATAGAACTGCCCAACGTTGCCGGTTGAGTAACGCCCATCCCGCTTGCTCTTGTGTTGTGCCGTTTATGTTCATAAAGGTAACTGTTTATTCTACGTCTTATTTCGTTCCATTTTGTTTCATTTACATCTATACACCGTAGCAACAGAACCCAAACATTCGTTTTTGAATGAAAGTTTTAAACCTTCTAGGGGGCGCTTCAGGCAAATAAGCGAGGAGGAAAAGGGAGGGTGTCGCTACCTTGGAAACTTGTTTCATCTAAGGACCTTACTGGTGCCAGCAACGCAGCTCCCTCTGGTCAGCGGACGGTGCCTATAAAAAGACAACGACCGCCAGGATTGTCACTCGACTTGCTGTTCTTGAAGCAGATCTCATGGACTCTCGCGTCGTCGACGAGTTTCTCCGGCGCCTTGGCCAACGGCGAACGCATCTCCCAGTCCATCCCCGGACGGCGGCGCTCGTCCTCGAGTTCTGCACCATCAGGGGTGCGAACGGCTGTGATGACCTGCTGAACATGGGCTGCCAAGCTACCGCATACTGGGCCTCGGTAATTCGGGAGTTTGATGTCCATGGACACGGTCATTTTGCCAGCCGAGGCCTGGAGGCAGCCCTGAGACGGTGTGGCTACCCGGTCACCGGGAACCTTTTGGCTTGCCTGTGTGGCGTCTATTCCAAAAACGGCTGGGTTTCTTTCGACGCTTTCGTGAAGGTTCGCGCCATTGTCGGAAGCATGTGCCACTGAAGAAAAGGCACCGCAGCACCACTCGAAAGGTTCTTGTCACGGCCACTCTATTTTCGCCATCCAACCAAGGCATATCAACATATCGCCGTTCAAGACCGGCATCCTGAGAAACTACGGACCATCCCCCTGGAGGGAACCCTGATGGGATGCGAAGCAACAGCTGCACGCACTGCGTTACCCAGTTGAAACGGATGTCAACGCGGGGGCTCGAAAATTATTTTGAAGCGAATTTCGGTGCAGCGTTTACGTTTGTTTGAAACGTGAATCAAGGAATGGGAGGCGGGACGCGTTGAAAACGCTGGCGCTCAGCTTGCTTGGCTCACGTCTTGTCGGTGTTGTCTGCACGCCGTCTCTATTCTCGAACGCGATCGGTGTTCTCTATTCGCATAGTCGGAGTCACTGGTCTTCTACTGCCGACGCTTGCGTTTGGCTTGCCTAGCTGGCACCAAGGAGAATTGCAAAAATTGCTGTAGTGGAAGCTCCCGCAATGCCTTGCCAGCAGAAGTTAAGACATCTTTTCCCACTGCCAAGATGGCGGAAACAGGCTTTTTTGCGAAAGTGCCCACTTAAAGAACAAGTGGTTTTGATATGTTAGTGTTAATTCTACGTTAGTTCTATATCGATGGACAGTTGTTCCCGAGGAGATAACACACAAAAACGAGTATGGGTGACTGAATTTCCGAAGTACTTTTCCTCCAATCGGAGGCTCACTGGGGAAAACTAGTACCACTAAGACGCACTCGGAGCACTGTGTGACCCGAAAAAGTTTCCACATCACACTCGTTGGTAGTGCGAAGAAAACGCTCTGATCTTAATCGCTGAATGGTGATACTTTATCATGCCCCTAGTAAGATGGCCGCCGCAGCCGCCATCTTGCCAGAGGCGTGGCTTCACTCCTAGGGTATGATTTCCACTCTAGCAATTTTTTCGTCCTCTTTGGCTGGCACTGGGAAGCCAACTGTTGGTCCTAAACCAGGCCCGGCAAGCCACCGCGGCCAGTGGAGCTCTGCTAGAGGGCTCCACCCGGCATGAAACCATGAAATGTCCCATTGAAATAAAGTTCATTCTTTCTCTCTGGATTGCCTGGCTCGCACCTCATTGGTGTTGACCATAGTGTAAGATACAAACAATTTATCTGGGGACAATTGCGAGACGTGATCGAGCAGACATCCCAACTGACATCCCAATTTTCGGCGAGTAAAGAGCTTTTTTTTTAGTTATCTTGTGGCTCTACAAACAGGTTGCGGCCAATTTATCTTGCCCTCTAGTGAGACTCGCTTTATTCTAGTATTTGCCCACCGCGGCTGCATTTGTTCAAAGCACGACCAGCCTAGAAATGCGCGACGTGCGTTTCCAGTCCGGCCGTGGAAAGTAACTGCGATGTGCGTCCATCGGACCTCTGGCGGCAACGCATACCTTTCAGCGAGTAGACGCGACTTGAAGACAGCAAGATGTATTCTAATATAGTGCCTAGAATATATTTACTATTGTGCCGACCGTGGGCGCAGCGATGGCACGGAGACACGGCCGGGTTAGACTGCACCTGCACGCGCTTGTTTCCTTACGGCCTTCTGAGCCATCGCGAATACAATGGGAGAGTTTCTTAGTATGTTTCGCCACCCGTCTGCGATAAAATTACAGTGACCCTGCCATTGCATTTTCTTCGCCAGGCACACGGCACAAGGGAGATTGTCGATGTGACACCATGGAATAAATGTTCTCGACGATGAGGGGGATTACACGAGAAGTAGGCGGTAGAGAGATCATTTCTCTTTAAAAAAACTGATGTTATCAGACAGCTCGAAGCATAATTTAGGTGTGCATGTGCGTGTCGATAATACAAGCTGAAGCTCAATAACATGTGAAAAATTGGCTAACGAGGCACAATTCTTGAAGCATAAAGCATTGGCAGCGATCAGAGAGAAAAAGAGAAATGAACAACACTGCGTCTGTCCTGCATGCGGCGAGCCCTGTTGGCACTTGGTCTCGCTGGACAACCTGGCCGCAACTGAGTGAAGTCACTTACAGAAAGGACGAGCACACCTTCTCTGTGCTAGCTATTTTCTATTTCTTTATAGTTACAAAACCATCTGTAGTGGTATGAGCTAAAAGCTGAAGTCTGCATGATTGACAGCTCTTTGAAACACGTATATAACTTGTATCTCTAACGGTTAAAAATATGGGTAAAAAAAGTGGAATTATGCTGCTGAATAACCCCTTCGGATGGCATATTCTGGAGGAGTGGCGTGCATGGTCAAAGTGCTAACACCACCTGTAAACATTAATTCCGGAGACCCCGAGCTCTTTTGCGTTCCTTCGTAATGCAAGCCAAATTCATAAATATTGTGAAGAATGCAGCTGCTTACACTTGCAAGCCACTTGCTTTAGAACTAAAATCTCTAGTGCAAATCACTTCTGCGCTATACTTCGAGTTCTTGGAAGAACATGTTAAAGGAGAGAAACTGACATCCCAATTTTCGGCAAGTAAAGAGCTTTTTTTTAGTTATCTTGTGGCTCTACAAACAGGTTGCGGCCGATTTATCTTGCCCTCTAGTGAGATTTGCTTTATTCTAGTATTTGCCCTCCGTGGCTGCATTTTGTTCAAAGCTTTCTCAGTGTTCAGTCTGCAGCGGTTTTTTTTACTTGGGAAGACGCCCACACAATCTGCAGTACGAAGTACGAGCACTACGTATATATATATATATATATATATATATATATATATATATATATATATATATATATATATATATATATATATATTGTTACGTTTGAAAGAAACTGGTAGACGTTGAAAGGGGCCGTTTATTAGGTCGTTAGAGGCAGCTCAGAAGCGGCCGACTGGTTAAAGATCCTCCTGATCCTCTTCTTCCTCTCTCGCTTTGGGCGACGAGCGCGTTCCCGTATACGCTTCTTCGTCTTCGTGCATGTACGCCACATTCCTCTCCGCGCAGACGAAGGCCGCCGGACGAGTCATTCAAGTTGTCGTGGCGTGTAAAGTTTCAGGCGGGCAACATGAACCACTTGAGTTTTGGCAGCTCGTCGACCACTCGCTGTGAGACGCGCTATTACATAGTTGACCTCTGTAAGTCTGTCGACAATGACAAAAGGTCCGTCGTAAGTGGCCAAAAACTTTTGGCATAACCCGCGCTTGCGCATCGGAGTCCACAACCACACCAGATCACCACGGCGATAAATCACTGGTCGATGATGAATGTCATAGCGTGCCTTAGCTTTGTCTTGCGACGCCAATGTGCGTAGTCGAGCTATGCGACGCGCCTCTTCGGCGAGGCAGAGAGTCTCGGCGACAGTGACGTTGTCGTGGTCACAGAAAGGATATATTGTGTCGATTGTGTGCCGGGGCGAACGTGCATAAAGCAAAAAGAAAGGGCTATAGCCTGTAATCTCATGCTTCGTGGTGTTGAACGCGTAAGTAATGAACGGAAGTACGTCATCCCAGTTCTTGTGGTCGCATGAGACATACATAGACAACATGTTGACAATGGTGCGGTTGGTACACTCCGTCAGCCCATTAGTTTGGGGGTGGTATGGTGTCGAGTGACGCAGGCGGGATTCACATAAACGGAGTAGCTCCTCCACGACATCCGCTCTGAATTGTCGGCCACGATCGCTGATAATCAGGCGAGGTGGGCCGTGTCGGAGGATGACGTACTGTAACAAAAACGACGAGACTTCACTGGCAGTTGCGGAGGGGACGGCCGCCGTCTCGCAGTAGCGTGTGTGGTAGTCGACGCAAACAATTATCCATCGGTTGCCCTTAGCCGATTTTGGAAAGGGGCCAAGAAAGTCAATCCCCACTTGTTCGAAAGGTGCGCTTGGAGTAGGCATCGGTTGTAGAAGAACAGCTGGACCAGTTGATGGACGTTTGTGACGCTGGCATTGCATGCAGCTTGCCACATAACTCTCAACGGACTTTTGCATACCAGGCCAATAAAAGCGCTCTTTAGTCCGGTGAAGCGTCCGCGCCAAACCTAAATGTCCAGATGTAGGGTCGTCGTGCATGACACTCATAATAACGGTTCGCAGGCTCTCCGGGACCACTAGAAGGAAACGTGCGCCACTGCTGGAGAGGTTCCTTTTGAACAACAGTCCATCACGCATACAGAAACGGCGTGCACTAGTGGAAGCGGATGCAGCGGCGAAT